>NC_061798.1:36668745-36974370 GCF_021462225.1 Girardinichthys multiradiatus | reverse complement strand
CTATAATAGTTTAAAGAGCAAAAATAAAAATAAATAAAAAAATTAAACACCTGATGCCAAATCCTGTCTGCTGTGACTTAGATAGTATTACGAGGGTCAAGAGTGAGAGCAGTTACACGCACATAAACACACATACACAAAAATACAAATTTTATTTCAATCAAACTATGATACATTAACAAGGCCTGGTTCAAGTTGGAGCTGTAAAATTAGTTATACAGTTTTTAGATGATGAACAATTAACATACATCAATTAATTTTAGAATGGCTGAAATGAATTTAACTAGTTCTTCTTAAGGGTGAACTGGCACAACACTGAAATGGGGGTTCCTGAAGTGTTCTTTAGGAAATGACAATCATTGTGTTCAGCACTCGGAGATCTTTAAAGAGACTCTATTCAAAATAAATTATATCTAAATATCTGACTCAGTAATGGTAGTACAGCTAAAAAGCAAGACATCAGCCTGTCTTTTTGATCTCATTTCTTTCAGCCTAATTTATTCAGTTTCCAAGAAAATCTAATGATGCAGATCTAAAGAAAACCCCAACAAGAACTATAACTTATCAGAAATGACATTCTCAGACAGCCCCAGAACTCAAGGACAAGAGTTATAAAAGGTAGGAAAGAAGTTGAAGTAATTCATTATAAGTTTAAATTGGATATAATTTAAACATAGCATTAGCAAACATATTCCAAAAAGCTAAGTGCTTAAAAAATGCTAATAGTTTAATAAGCTTCAGGATTGTTCTAGGAAGAAATGTGTGTCTAAGTGTGTCTATGTCTTCTGATTTGGGAGCATTGCTTATTGGAGCAAAATAATTTATGACTATTTTTTAATGTGGGGTTAATGTAAGGTTAAACAGTTTTTGGTAAACATTTTAAGTTTGATAAACATGCCAGTGCAGTAATACAGTCTAGCCTGAAGTTGATTTTTTTCAAATCAAACACTACAGGTCCTTCTCAAAAAATTAGCATATTGTGATAAAGTTCATTATTTTCCATAATGTCATGATGAAAATTTAACATTCATACATTTTAGAATCATTGCACACTAACTGAAATATTTCAGGTCTTTCATTGTCTTAATACGGATGATTTTGGCATACAGCTCATGAAAACCCAAAATTCCTATCTCACAAAATTAGCATATCATTAAAAGGCTCTCTAAACGAGCTATGAACCTCATCATCTGAATCAACGAGTTAACTCTAAACACCTGCAAAAGATTCCTGAGGCCTTTAAAACTCCCAGCCTGGTTCATCACTCCAAACCCCAATCATGGGTAAGACTGCCGACCTGACTGCTGTCCAGAAGGCCACTATTGACACCCTCAAGCAAGAGGGTAAGACACAGAAAGAAATTTCTGAACGAATAGGCTGTTCCCAGAGTGCTGTATCAAGGCACCTCAGTGGGAAGTCTGTGGGAAGGAAAAAGTGTGGCAGAAAACGCTGCACAATGAGAAGAGGTGACCGGACCCTGAGGAAGATTGTGGAGAAGGGCCGATTCCAGACCTTGGGGGACCTGCGGAACCAGTGGACTGAGTCTGGAGTAGAAACATCCAGAGCCACCGTGCACAGGCGTGTGCAGGAAATGGGCTACAGGTGCCGCATTCCCCAGTCCTGGGCTACAGAGAAGCAGCACTGGACTGTTGCTCAGTGGTCCAAAGTACTTTTTTCGGATGAAAGCAAATTCTGCATGTCATTCGGAAATCAAGGTGCCAGAGTCTGGAGGAAGACTAGGGAGAAGGAAATGCCAAAATGCCAGAAGTCCAGTGTCAAGTACCCACAGTCAGTGATGGTCTGGGGTGCCGTGTCAGTTGCTGGTGTTGGTCCACTGTGTTTTATCAAGGGCAGGGTCAATGCAGCTAGCTATCAGGAGATTTTGGAGCACTTCATGCTTCCATCTGCTGAAAAGCTTTATGAAGATGAAGATTTCATTTTTCAGCACGATCTGGCACCTGCTCACAGTGCCAAAACCACTGGTAAATGGTTTACTGACCATGGTATCACTGTGCTCAATTGGCCTGCCAACTCCCCTGACCTGAACCCCACAGAGAATCTGTGGGATATTGTGAAGAGAACGTTGAGAGACTCAAGACCCAACACTCTGGATGATCTAAAGGCCGCTATCGAAGCATCCTGGGCCTCCATAAGACCTCAGCAGTGCCACAGGCTGATTGCCTCCATGCCACGCCGCATTGAAGCAGTCATTTCTGCAAAAGGATTCCCGACCAAGTATTGAGTGCATAACTGTACATGATTATTTGAAGGTTGATGTTTTTTGTATTAAAAACACTTTTCTTTTATTGGTCGGATGAAATATGCTAATTTTGTGAGATAGGAATTTTGGGTTTTCATGAGCTGTATGCCAAAATCATCCGTATTAAGACAATAAAAGACCTGAAATATTTCAGTTAGTGTGCAATGAATCTAAAATATATGAATGTTAAATTTTCATCATGACATTATGGAAAATAATGAACTTTATCACAATATGCTAATATTTTGAGAAGGACCTGTACATATATATATATATATAGATTGATAGATATATACATCTATCTGTACATCTATATAGATATATGGATATATATGCATACATACATACATACATACATACATACATACATCTATTCGAAGACTCTTCTACTTCATTGTCACTGGTCCGCAAATGTCATCCAAAACTTCCAAAGCGGTCATTTTCCTCTTGTGTGCCATTATAAATAATCGATTTTCAAAAAAACAAAAACACCACTGGAAGCGATCCGAGCAGCGAGGAAGCTAGCTGCAGAGGCTTGTGTTTTTAGGCAGCCTCAGCTCCTTCCTTACACACGCAAATTACATCACCGGAGCCTCCCTTTGTTAAAGCCTCCTTGAGCCTCCATGAGGGAATTAAAAGAAAAAACGTCAGTGTCTGCTGAACCCACCAGTGGGTCGGTCAGGTGTTGATAGGACCTACAATTGAAAGTTGCAAGTTTTTTTTTTTTTAATTCAAATCACATCTAAAATATTGATAGGCCATCCCTAAAATTCTATTCCATTCTCATTAAAGAGGTCCAGTGAAATCATTTTGATAATACAGTTTAGCATCGCAAGCGTAAATAATCCAATTTTAAACATCTGGCCTGAAAAACGCTTAAACAGTAGGTTTAGTAATTGCAGGGAGGTCTGAAAAATCTGACCGCAAATGGAATTTGAGTGCAATTTAAAAATGAATTTATTGTGACATACTCACTACGTCACCTCGCTGTCAGCATAAGAGGAGCAGGGCAAGCTTTGTTACTTTTGGCATTGAAGTCCCAGATATCCAGTGAAACATGTTTTATCAGGGTGGTATTTAATCCACGTTATTTATATCCCAAGGCATTCCAATAGTAGTAGTCCCTCTACTACTATTGGAATAAGTATAACACGACTGCTATTAATCACAGAACAGACATGTTATGACTCAATATCTATGTTGTCAACAACATATGAGTAAAAACTTTATATGTGGGATGTGGCTGGGACTCACTACTGTTCAATTTGGATCAGTGTGGATAGATTAAATAAATTATGTTATGATATTTTTGACTTATACTTTGGAAGGTTCCTAATTAGGCCTACCTTGTTGCACCTTGTCTTCTATTTTCTGATTGGCTCCATTCTTCCTGTTGTTTGTATTTAAGACATTTAGCTTTCTTTCCACCAAGTTCTCATGCAAGTGTTTTTGTGATAAAAGCATACAATTAAAGTATTTTCTCATTCTTAGGGCTTGTTCAAAGACATTGCTTGTCATAATAGTTTATACAGTACTTCTCACTACCTCATTTCAAACATAACAATGAACTGTTATACTGTAAATCTCAGTTGATTGTGCATGTTATTTAATAAAATATATATTTTTTACTTTTACTCTATGTATTTTCCAGTCATATCTAAATAAAAGTAAGAAACTAAATCTAATCCACAGATGCTAAACGAGCTTGGATTATTGTTAGCCATTAGGGAATTACATTTCTGTGTGCATAGAAGAGCATTTTTCATCACTTCCTAGTTGTAGTTAGGTTAGCAGCTCCTGATTGCTTTACTTTAATTTATTATTATTATTATTATTATTATTATTTTGTATTCAACATCAAGAAATATGTAAAAGAAAAAGAAAAAACCCTTAAGGAAAAAGAAAATAAGTAGCCCGGAGCAAAGCCAAAAGTTGCAGAAGAGGGAGATCCTCACTTTCAGAACACGATCCTTGACATCACTAGGGCACCAATGTAAAATCTTATGTACATATCTGTGTTATTTCGGCTACACTTACGGGAAAATTTGAATTTTTCTTACAAGGAATCCCTGGCTCATGTGCAGTATGACTGAAATCAGTAGATATTAATGTGCACACACACAACATAATGGCAGCCAACCAGTTTAAAACCCACAGAAGATAAAGATATCACAATAACAATGGTGGATTGCAGAGTACTTGTGCTGCTGACTCTTTTGAATCTAACAACTATTCTCCAACAAAGTGCAAATTTTCTCCCTTGTTTTGTGAAAAGGAAGTGTTGTGCCCAAGAAGTTGAGTTTCAAAGAACACACTGCCAACTAGTGGCATGGCAGGGGAATTACATCCTCTTCACATTTGTTGCTGTTCCTGTGTGAATGGAGATTGTGATTAAAACATTGCATCTATAGATGTGTTAACAGAAACTAAACCAACATCTCATTTTCAATGGATCGATGTAAAAAAGGGGCTAACGATCAGATATTTAGAAGGAAGACCACTAGTTAGTTAAGATCTTGGATACAAGTGGCAAGAATGTAACTTCTCTGTAGAACGGCCCAGCTCAAGCATAGAGATACGGCGAGTAGCACCATCATCTGGGGGGAGACCTGGGTGGACCTGCTGCTCCTCTGCATTGAAAGGGATTGATTTCAGCACCTGATTAGGATGCCTCCTGGGGCCTTTCTGGGCATGTCCAACATCAAGGAGACCTCTGGGCAGACCACAGTTATGCTGGAAGTACAATACTGGTCAGCTCAAACATTACATATTTGGACCTATTATTAAAAAAAAGATTACCAGTTTTCTACAGTGTTTCCTATTGGAAAAGCAAAATATTGTTTAGTTTGACCTTTTTGTTGTGAAGCCTCTACTCAGAATCTTTCTCTGATGAAAGTTGTGAAAATAAAAACCAAAGACTTTAAGGTTCACCTGAAAGTATGTATGCTGAAGTCCAATTTGAATACTTGAAGAAGGGGCTTAAATATTGCATTTTTAAATATCTATTATATATGAGATGCTGCTGTTTTTTTTTTTTCTACATCATTGTATACACATTATTATAATATTACTAATAATAATAGCATTTTATTGTAAGTGCTGCATTTTTAGGGATTATCTATAATACTATTCAAGTTTTCTGAAAAATTGAACATTTTCACACCTTTTACTCATGTTTATACAGAGAATTCTACTCCACAATGAGATTTTTGTTGAGACATAAAAAAGCACAAAGTTGTACTTGGCATGTTTCTCATGACAGCTACTATTTTTAGTACTTTAACTTTTTATGCCTTTCTTCACCCTACCTGATTCCTCCCTATCAATTCCATGACCGATGCAGTTGCTGTCTCACACTTTTCTCAACATACTTGTTTCCTTTTTCTTGAACAATTTGATCCTCATTTTTTCTTCTTTCAGTGCCTGCTGGAGCCAAAATATTCGAGATGTTAAATTAGAACAATGAAATGAAATGCAAAAGGTAGCAGCTTTGTCACAATGAACACCCCTTTAATAAGTTTACCAGTGTGTTATCCCTTTTTATGAGTACATAGTATAATTGAATTTGAATCAGGAGGATTTTGTGTGAATTGCAAAGGTAGAAAAGTGCCATCTTGGCAGTCTAACACACTTACATAAAAATGGCCTTGGTCTGGCTGGTAAAATATAACTGAACTTTTGAAAAAATTTAATTAATTACAATTAATTTAGGGTTTTACAATGGGGGCCAATAACTTTTTCTCACAAGGCCAGGTTGGTTTGGATAACTTTATTTCTTTGATACATAAAAGCATTTGAAAACTTACAATCTGGTTATCTGTGTGCGATATTAAAGTGTGTTTGTTAATCAGAAACATGTAAGTATAACAAAAACCAAAAACAGAAGAAATGTATTAAATTTTCCATATTTTTTACAGCACTGTAAATACCACATGTGTGAGATGTGTCTTTTACTTATATGGGTTATGTCTCCATTTATCTGCCAGGTTGTGTCCATGGGCCTATACCTTGGAGAGAAAGCATATCTGAGGAGCAGCTGGAACATTCTGGATGGTTTCCTGGTTTTTGTGTCTTTGATTGATATTGTAGTGTCGATGGCAGGAGGCGCTAAGATCCTGGGAGTTCTACGTGTTCTCAGGTTGCTCAGGACACTACGGCCCCTCAGGTTAGAGTAACAAATGGTCAAGTTTCAGTGACAAGGCATTACCATTGTTATTTCATTTGTTTTTTGTTAGTATTTCAGCTGTTAAAAACAGACTTTTTGTTGCTAATATACTAGAGAGAGGCAAACATTCAACTAAAAAACTATATATATCTTAAAAAAACATGCAAGAACACCTCATCTCTCTGAGTAGTTGCCAGGCAACATGCTGAAACCCCAACTACTGTTCTCAGCCAAGCAAAAAATAGTCTGGGACCTAATCCTTTGTCAGACATGGAGCTATCTGTACATCGATCTATTACCTTTACTCAGTTAATTATTTTCACGGTCATGGAGGGCCTGGAGCCTGTCAAGCTGACACTAGAAGAGTCAGGGTTCAATCTGGACAGTCCATCAGAGGTTTAACACAGAGAGAGTGGTCTGACTCAGTAAGGGTAAAAGTCTGTTAGTTAGCGGCTTATTTTAAGAATCTTTCTCCTCCCCTTCACTACCTCTTAGTTACTGTTCTCCTTTGCAGTAATAAAAACCAACGTCTAAGCTTTTTGCTGGTGGCAAATTTTAGCAGAGACTTGAATTTCTCAGAAAATGCAAACCAAAGGCGCGGCAAAGGTGGTGTGGGGGTTAAGCGCGCGACCATGTGCAGAGGCTATAGTCCTTGATGTGGCTGTCCTGGGTTCGAGACCTGGGCCCGGTGACCTTTGCCGAATGTCGCCCCCTCTCTTTGCCCTCTTTCCTGTCTACCTACTGTCAAAAAAATGAAAAATGAAGACCTCTAGTGCCACAAAAAATATATATAAAATGAAATGCAACGCAATTAGATTTTTTATAGTATTTTTCTAGCACAGTATTATTGCGGCCAAAACAATGCGCATAAAGATCTTATATTATGGACTTTTTTTTTTAAATGACCTCTAAAAATGTATCATATCCTTTTAATTTGTACATTTTCTATGCTATTGTTGTTAAATATTCAAATACCAAAAATATTTTGTTTTATGTAGCTCAACTGTCTTACATTTTTTAAATTTGGTTCTCACTATGCCTACAAATGGATCAAGAACGTTTTAGAAACAAAACATACTGGTATCATCAACAAACAATGGAAGTTTCAGCAGCTATGAAGCATTACAATTACTATTGATTAAAACTTTGGACCCAGTGTAGAACCCAGTGTAGAACCAATCATTCATCGAGATGGTTTTTAAACACCGTATTTTTTTAATGATTTTCATTTAAAGTTGTTGATCAAGCATTCAATACAAGCATTTAATTCAAAAGTCACTGAAGTAGGCTCAAATTAGCTTTTTTCTCTTACTCTCCTTACCATCCTTCTCAGTGTCTATGGTGGAAAAATAAACGTGGGTGCTCATTCAGCTTTGTTTGCCAAAGTTCCAGGTTTTTTCTGATAAAAACGGTCCAAGAATGACATCAATCGCCCCTACGGTTTCCGAGTTATGGCCAGTCGTTCGGGAGCATGCGCCTCCATGTCATATTGCCTAGACCAGGGGAGACACAGAGTGAGGTGCTGCGTCAGTGAGAAACAGCAGGTGTCAAGTTATATTGACGCTCTTTGCTGATTGGCTGATTCATTCCTCACTGTTCTATTTATAGCTCTGTGTATCTCCTTCTGTAGATGTCTGGATGTGATTCTGTCTTTCTTTCTGCCTCTCTGTGTCTCATACTGGGACACACACCCACACACACACACACACACCCACACACACACACACACACACACACACGCACATGCATGGATTACTATCTTTCTGAGGACTTTGCAATGACTTTCATTGATTTTCAGTCATTTCTATGGCTTAAACCTGACCCGACCCCTAACCCTTTGACCATCTTCATAGGAGGCAACTACATGGCGGCCATGTTGTGTGGGGAACTTAAACAGCATGTACTGCTGTTCCAACATCCACACAACTGTGATTGACCCTAAAGGTCAATTTCTTCCATCAACCTTCCATGGTTAATAATGATTATTTAAAGCTTATAATAACATACACAATGGTTTTAGAATAGCAAGCAGGTTCTATATAACTAATAGAAATAACACAGACCTTAAAGGAGAACCAAGCTAGATTTTTCAAACTAAGACAAAACAGGCTCTGCAAAATAAAAGCCTTTACATTTTAAACAATAGATGATTGCAGCACTGGCCTTCACATTACTGTTGGAGTTCACCCAGTGTTGGAAATAGGACTATGGGGGACCTTTGAAATAAGGCCTTCTGAAACTTTCAAAATAAAAGCCTCAACCTTCCATACTTACTAATGATTTTTTAAGCTTATAATAGCATTCATAATGATTTTTAAATAGCAAGCAGGATGTATATAACTAATGGAACTAACCCAGACCTGAAAGTACAACCATGCTGGACTTTCAAAATAAGACAAAACTTGCTCTAAAAAATAAAAGCCTTTGCATTTTAAACAATAGATCATTTCAGAACTGGGCTTCACACTAATATTGAAGCTCACCCATTGTTGGCCTTTTAAAATAAGGCTTACTGAAAATTTCAAAATAAAAGCCTCAGTCTTCCAGAGTCAATAGTAATATTTTAAGGTGATAATAGCATACATAATAATTTTTAAATAGCTAAACCTAACGGCCAGAGAACCTTTGTGGTCCCAGAAGCACGCACCAAGAGGCAGGCCCCGTCTAAATTTGTTCCGAAATTTTCTAGTTTAGATTTCTCTTTTGTTCATTCACTGCATTTTGTTGATTGATGAAAATAAATGATTAACACATTTTTGAAAGCATTCTTTGTTTACAGCATTTTTTCACACCTGCACAAACTTTTGCACAGTACTGTACATCTGTCTTTTGTATATTAGGGTGAAAACACAAAGCTTTTTGATTTGTTGCTTTCATGACAATGATATGATAAACTATTCATTTTTAAGAAGGTTTTCCTTTGAAAAGTCAGTTTTCTTGCTCTCTTCTACTGTTAGAGTGTATGTCTTTGTCTCACCTGTTTTCTCTCTGTCTGCCTTCGCACGGTTCACAGGGTTATCAGCAGGGCTCCAGGCCTGAAGCTGGTGGTAGAGACGCTAATTACTTCCCTCAAACCCATTGGCAACATTGTTCTCATCTGCTGTGCCTTTTTCATCATCTTTGGCATTCTTGGAGTACAGGTACAAAAAACATCTTTAGAAATGACTGTTGGGATTATGACTATTGATTAATTAATCTTTATCAATAATTATAATTGAAAATCATAATTTGGCAAAATTAATTTCTTGACCAAAAATCCTTATTTATGAATCAAAATCAGAGACGTCCTCTGGGATTGTAATTGTGGCTCAAAGCCCTTGATAATTACAATTAGTAATGTCACTGTTTAATCAACCGTTTCTGCCTAAACGTGGGGAACTTTGACCTTATTTTGACTGACAAATCACTCTTGCAAAAATAAACACAAACGCCTTCTCTTTATCTATGTGAATATTTATTAAATCAACAGCCCAGATACATTTTGCTCTTCCGATTCAATAATCTTCACCTAATCAAACATGCACAGTTCTACTAACAAGGGTAAAATATCTAACTAAATAAAACAAAACAAACAGTAGTGGGTGTGTATGGAATCAAACCAGCAGTTATGGCAAACAAGTGATAATGTGACGCTGAGCGGAGTTTGGGGAGTGGCCCGCCAGAAAGTGTAGCTTAGTTACTGTGAGCCATGAAACATTCCCTACCGCTGGGGATGTCCGAGCACACAAAGGGTTGTAAACCTTTTGGCGGCAACTAATAAACATGAAGTGTCGAAGACAAAGAAAATGGTTGATTTTCACCATGAAGTTATTATAGCAGTTCAATTTTAACATCGCAGCTGCGCCAGGTGTCACACAGTAAAACACAACTTGAGAAACGTGGCGGCTTCAGAGTTCAACAGCAATCAGGTTTCAAAACAATGGCATGCACATACAATTCAGAACACATTAGACTATACGTGGCGATTGGGGGGGGTTACTGCACTTCCGCAGTTAACTCCAAGAAGAGCGGTCAATCTTCGTCCTCTGGCCTCCTTGGCGAAAGGGAAAAAAATTTATCTGACCCTCAGTAGTCGACTGGAACAAAAACAAGGGTGGCAATCCGTCTAGTTGAAACCTCTGTGAGGGATTTTTTTTCTGTTACGTGTTAAACTCACGTCTTCAATCAGTAAAGTGAAATTTCTGGCCTTCTTATTCCAGAAACGTCTTTCATGAATTTTTCTTTTTCGTTGGCCAACGGGGAGAATGAATGAAAGTCCACGCAGGATTTCTTCTCCAGAATTGATGCTCCAGTTGCGTGATAACCACGTCTCGGTTTCAGCTGGAAAGCAAGGGTGGGCAGTCTCATAGTCTGTTATATAGTTCACTGTGAAATCAGAACTGGGACGCCCCCATCTTATCAGCCGCAGTGCCCGCTGGGATTTGTAGTAGCGGACTATCCTGGGGTACAAAATGGCCAATGATGCCAAAAGGCCTGGTGCCGTCCAGCAACGTGCAAATGGTCCAACATTCAGCAAACAAAATGGTCCAACATGACTCAGTGATCTCTCTTAGTAGAATTTACTGTCTTACTAATAGTGAATCCCACAGGTTTGTGGCAGTGTCATCACCCTGAAAAATACTATTATGCACTTGTTAAAGATATGGAATAGAGTAGGGATCATAATAGCTGGTATTGCACTTTTGAGTGTTTACAAATTAGAAATAAGAGATTTATAATGTCATAAATAAATGCTTCCTGGGACAAGATTATGTTCTGACAGAGCACCAGTGGCGGATTGTATCGAAAAAACATAAAACCACAGCTGCCCAAATCACGGCAGAATTAAATGTGCACCTCAACTCTCCGGTTTCCACCAGAACTGTCTGTCGGGAGCTCCACAGGGTCAATATACACGGCCGGGCTGCTATAGCCAAACCTTTGGTCACTCATGCCAATGCCAAACGTCGGTTTCAATGGTGCAAGGAGTGCAAATCTTGGGCTGTGGACAATGTGAAACATGTATTGTTCTCTGATGAATCCACCTTTACTGTTTTCCCCACATCCGGGAGAGTTACGGTGTGGAGAAGCCCCAAAGAAGCGTACCACCCAGACTTTTGCATGCCCAGAGTGAAGCATGGGGATGGATCAGTGATGGTTTGGGCTGCCATATCATGGCATTCCCTTGGCCCAATACTTGTGCTAGATGGGCGCATCACTGCCAAGGACTACCGAACCATTCTTGAGGACCATGTGCATCCAATGGTTCAAACATTGTATCCTGAAGATGGTGCCGTGTATCAGGATGACAATGCACCCATACACACAGCAAGACTGGTGAAAGATTGGTTTGATGAATATGAAAGTGAAGTTGAACATCTCCCATGGCCTGCACAGTCACCAGATCTAAATATTATTGAGCCACTTTGGGGTGTTTTGGAGGAGCGAGTCAGGAAACGTTTTCCTCCACCAGTATCACATAGAGACCTGGCCACTATCCTGCAAGAAGAATGGCTTAAAATCCCTCTGACCACTGTGCAGGACTTGTATATGTCATTCCCAAGACAAATTGATGCTGTATTGGCTGCACCATACTAATAAATTATTGGCCTTAAAAACAAGGTGTTTCAGTTACATTGTCCAACCCCTGTATATACTATAGAATTTGCCAGTTTAAATGCTGTTTATTATGATGGAAAATGTAGCATACATTACATTCATTCTTTAAAACAATTTAAGGTGACTTTGTTTTCTGCCAGCTCATCATTAGTGTCAGATTAAACCATGCCAATTAAAGACGTTAAAACTTTAATAACCCAGCTAATGCCACTGAAACATTTTTTTGAAAAGTTTGAGAAAAAAAAAAGATAATTTCACCAAAATTGCATGTCTATTTAAATACTGATGCAAAAATTCTTGAATGAATAATTGTCAGTCACTAGATAATAATCAGAGCCAACAGTGCTGATTTGCTTTTGGCTCCCTTTCTGTCACATCTTGTTCCTCCAAAAGCTCAATTGGTGTCATTTATTTCTCTAATATCCACTGGTATACATTGTATTCCCACTCCCCATCTATTATGTGTTTCATATAAATGAGATGTAAAAACATCACACTGAGGCAAAAGACAACCTGACTGTTGATATCAAGTGCTTTTTCAGGCTTCGTTTGGGCACCATCTGCAAACTCATTACAGACGCTAATTATGAGATTACTTCAAAAGCTACATAAAAGAGGTAGCGGTGCTTACAGGAGTTATCACACCATCATCAAAACGTGTGTTTGTTTGTCTTATTCTCTCATTCCTCCTCTCTGTGCTTTTTTACTTTTTTCTTCCTAAAGCTCTTCAAAGGCAAGTTCTACTACTGTGTGGGTTTGGATGTGAAGAACATCACTAATAAATCTGACTGCCTCACTGCCAACTACCGATGGGTTCACCACAAATACAATTTTGACAACCTTGGACAGGTACAAGACAAAACATAAAAAAGCTCCCCTGGTATCATGTCAGTATTTTTGGAACCTATTAACATTGAGCTGTGCACAAACAGTCATGATCAAAACTTGGGAGATAATTAGGACACTCTTTCCAATAATTAATTTATGGAGAACAAAACCTTTTGGCATGATGAAATGATTTGCTTTAGCAAATCCCATTTTAAAGCAAAAAATGCAAGAGTTAACTACCATGTTTACATAATAAATACTTAATTCTATTAATAAAAAGTACCAGTACCCTGTTATAAAGGTAAGGTTCTTATTAAAGTATGTCTTTTGCTTGTGTTTCTATAGGCTCTTATGTCGCTATTTGTGCTGGCATCAAAAGATGGCTGGGTTAACATCATGTATCATGGATTAGATGCAGTGGGAATTGACCAGCAGGTAATAACAAATACATGCAGCATTTAGTGACCAATTTTCATGCTCAGACTAACCATTTTTAACTGCTTCTATGTCTCCATGTCATTTTTTATTTTTTTAAATACACACAATGCAAACAGATTTCCATCTGCATCTACTACTTCGTGTCCAGGTGTAACACACCTTTTTCAGTTGGATGTTACATGAATGCCCTCCTTTTGGTCCTGTGACTCCCCAACCAGTTGGAGGTCCTTAATATTCCACAACAGCAAGGCCTACTGGAGGCATCATTATCAAACTGATAAAGAAGTTCAAACACCCCCTTGGTTGCAAAGATCATCTTTTAAACTCCAGCTTTCACCCAAATTCCAGATTATCCTTAAAGCTGAGCTGGGGAGGAAACATTTCAGTCATTTTCTGAAGTGCTGAAAAAGCATGTATCACATTTTTACAATTATTCTTTTTGGAATGTGTTTGTGTTTGTTGGTCATGATAGTTATGTCTTTTCATGTCCCAAGTTGAAAGAAAAAACTTAGGAAAGCTTGCACAGAGCAGCTGAAATTTGTCATAGAGAGATGAGGACAAATCTGAAACACTAAACGTGAGCACTGATGCATAAAAAACCCTCATAAGGAAACTATTGACATCAAAGTCTGCAGCATGAAATTGAGTTCATAAAATGAAAATATCTATGTCCAGTAAATAAGAGGAAGTCAGGAGAAATCTTGACTGAGAACAATAAATTGGAGACCACAGTTAAACTGTAGATGGACATCAGTACTTCCATTTCTCTGAAGAACTGTGTCACCAGAAAACTTGAAATTAGGTATCCATGTAGTGATTGTGCAAGCCTCTCTTTTCTTCGCATAACAACCTCATGTTTGACTTGTGAGGGTTTGACTGTATTACATGGCCACATCCGTCATCTCCAGTGCCTTTTTTTACTTCTCTTTCTGAGATATATTATCAAGGTTTCTTCTACTGTCGCTTTGTTTGCTGTTTTCTGAAACATTGATCTGTATTCAGAAGCTAATTCAAAAGTGCCCTGTAGTGACTACATTGCTTATCAACCATGACAACTTAATGCATTTTAAGGTTGAGGGGACTGATGCTTGACAATGGACCCTCTCTATTTAAATGCATTAATGGCCCCTAATACAGTAAATCTGTTGGGTGGAAGGGAAGTTGAAATACTCAGATGACATCTTCAATCAAATGTTCTCTCTTGAAAATAACAATGTTACCACAGCTAATTATTGTAGGTAGGTAGACTTACAGGGAGAAATTTAGGACAGGGTGGTTATTAATTTATTCAATATAAGGATCTGCTGACATCAGCATATGTTTTTCGCTTATAGAGAACACAAACAGTAAAAAGTAAAAAGAGAGTAGAGGAAGGCATTTTCTTCTCTGAGAATCTTTATCTTCACAAACAACATCCACAGTCACCTCTGCGATCTGGCTCCTGACTCACTGATGGAGCTCCCTGTAGTAGTCATGGCATAAAATGTGTTGTGTCCTCTTCCCTTGGTTTTGGGTTTTTCCTTCTTAAATCCAAGTTTACAGTTGTTAAATAACCCTGGGAAAAATGTTCCCAACACAGAGCTTTGTGCACATCAATGTCCTTAAAGTTAACTGATATTATGCAAATTAATCATCTCTGGTGGCTGCACCAAAAAAACCCCGTCTATTTTAAAATTAGTTTATCTGAAAATGTCTTACAGTGTATTAGCAAGAGTGGGAATTATGCAGGATGAGTCAGTTTGCACGTCAGGGAATACCTCACTGCTCTTCAACTTTGCACAGACTGACTAATTTCATTTACACCATCCTGCACTTTCAACACTTAGATTGAAAATGTGCCTCTCTCATCTCTGACTTTATTGCACCTGAAATTGATTTTTTTGTTTTATAATAATTATCTTCAGTGTTTTGCTTTTCTCTGAATCATCCTAGGCTTTTTTCACATTTCCTCTTGCTTCTGTTCTATACCTAGTTTCCTTGTCATCTGTTGTGTTTAGGGGCCGTTCCAGTATTTTTAGACTTGACGACCAATGAGCGTAGTCATTTATGTGGCTGAGGCCTTGTAACGTTGCTGACTTACAAACAAGAGCTTATTTCATCTGTCAGTTCATCTGAAGTTGCCTAAATAAGCACTGAGTCACAAACAAGCTGGACTTTTGAGATTCAGAAGGCTGTAAGGCACAGACACTGTTCTTCTAGATTTAATTTAAGTCTTATAAACCTTAACCAGTTCAAATATTTTAAGAAAACTTCTTATACTCACACACTAGTTCACAGTTTTCAGGTATAACTTGATAAAAAAGAAATCTATTGACAATAAAACAAAACCCTCAATATTTGTTCTCCAGTACTTTAAGCACAATGCCCTGTGTTGGACTTGCAGGCTATCAAGGGTGTACCCTGTTTCTCACCCATTGACTGCTATAATGGTCTCCAGCACCTTTGAAATCTTGATTAAGACTAGGTCCATGTAGGACTTGGGTGGATTGATTTATTTAAAGCAATTTGCAATTTAGAATTAGTGAGTCAGTCCAGATAAAAAGACAGAACCACACTTTTAATTATAGGGGTTTACATATTTTGTTGGTACCTTATGATTTTCAGATGTACTTATATTTTCCTCACATATTCACCCTTCATACAATTTTCATTTTGGCTTCATTTTTGTTAGATAAAAAATGCCAGAGGGGAATCTGTGGGTTGTGATTTTGCACATTTAAGGTTAGGCTCCAGTGGTTTTAGAACATGTTAAAAGAAGATAATTAATAGGCTATAACCTAGTAGTGACAGCAGGTGTACTTTCTTATTACGTTTGGCGTAGTTGATCTTTGACTTAACCTGAGTCCAGAAAGCTTTGCAGCATGCTTCTTATTGACCCTTTTACTGTATCAGTTCATCTATGGAAGCAAATCGTTACCATATTTCAAATGGAAAAGCATTTTCAGAAATGCTTTTTCATTTTAAGAATGTGGCTGCATTGTTTGACTCATAAATTAAATTAGTAATCAATAATCCTATTTGCATTTTAATTTTCTTCTTCAAGACGGCTCATTCTTTCACTTAATTAAAATGAAAAAGACATTTGAGATTTATTTTTCAAAATGTACCCCAGCAAATAGATACCAAAATTCAATTTGAAATGTAAAATTTGAAAATGAAAAAGCATTTCCAGAAATGAAAGCAAAGCAGACATTGCTTTTTCGTTTTCGTGGTCTGCCCGCAAAGTACTGCCCAGAACTCGAAAACGAAAAAGCATTCGAGCGGCGGGCGCAGAAGAGTGACGTCAGCAGCCACTCTTCCTCAGCTCCCTGCTGACCGAGCTACCCATCTTGTTCGGTAGGGGCCGCTGTGCTCGTCTGCATTGCATTACATTGCAAACATGCCAAGAAATTGATTGAATTGCAGCAGGGCCGAGCTCAATTTGTGGCAGTGGCAGTGGCAGGCAGAACTGGCAGTTCCGGTGGCAGGCTGTGGCATCCTCGTGGCAGCAAACATACTTTCTGTCTTTGAACATTGCAAGATCATTGAGCTGCACAAGCAAGGTCTCCCACAACACTCTATCACTGCCATATGCAGTAAGACAGTCATTTTAAATAAAATTTCATTTCTTCTCAAAATTGCCCTAAAGGGTTCGGGAAAAAGTGGAAGACCGAAATAAAGGTCAAGATGGAGGATGTGGTGAGGTGTCGTAGATCAAGGCCTTTACTGATGCTGTCTGCAGCCCAGTAACAGTAACAAAGAATGTTTTCAAAGCAACAGAAAAAGGTGGAAATGAAAAGTGGATAAAGGGTTTTTAGTTAACGAGAAATTTTTAATCTGAAAAGTTCTGATGGATTCCTGTGTTATTAGCATTACAAGGAGATTCCACTGATGTTTTCTACGCGGCACAGGGGAGGAGTATGTATTTCAAAAGGACAATTCAACAGTTAACGGGTAAAAGGACTTCCATCAAAGGAAAGTCCCAACAACCTCCCAAAAACACTTGCATCATGCCAAAGAAATATTTGTTTTAAAGTTATCAACAGAAGCAGGGGTGTTTTGGCTAATGATCTGAAAGTTTTGATCAACTGATGAACAGCGTTTTTAATTCTAATGGAGTTTTCAATAGTTTGCCAACTCTTTTTCTTTTGTCTCCTTTTGCTGCATCTTCTTTTTTGAATTTGAAGCTTATCTTATTACCTAGTTACAATCCAGCAGCATAAAATGTGAATACCTGTAACTTTTTCACTGGTTAAGATTTTTATCAGGCGTGTACATCTGCTTTTAGTATTGATATTTATACACAGATGATTCTATGTTTTTTGCATAGGTGTGGAATTGCTAGCTTGTCATTTTTTAAATTGAAAATCTTACTTTCTTATTTCAGTATTTAGTATTTCTCTTTTATTGTAGATTTATTGTTTTTTGTAGATAATTTTACTTTAAATTACACTTTGGTTAGATGACTGTCTGATTTTTAACTCCAGTCCGTCCATGGTTTTGCTTTCTTACCACCATGACAAGCAGTTTTTCCCCAGTCATTTTACTTACCATTTAATTTGTTTCTCCCTTCACTTGTCTTCCTCTCCTCTCCCCAGCCGGTGACCAACAACAATCCATGGATGCTGCTCTACTTCATATCTTTCCTCTTGATTGTCAGTTTCTTCGTCCTCAATATGTTCGTGGGCGTGGTGGTGGAAAATTTCCACAAATGTCGGCAGCACCAGGAAGTGGAGGAGGCAAGACGTAGAGAGGAAAAGCGCCAGCGCCGCATGGAAAAGAAGAGAAGAAGTAAGAGTTCAGACAAAAAGACAGTGGTACAAGTAACAAGTTGGGATTCACAAACAGACATAGTAAAGTAAGTGAGATTTTAACAAGTGATGAGTTTATGAACCAGGGAAGGAGTGGTACAAGTGACAAGTTGGGATTCACAAACAGACATAGTAAAATAAGTGAGATTTTAACAAGTGATGAGTTTATGAACCAGGGAAGGATAAGAGAGGGCAAGATCTGAGTGTTGAGAAATAAATGGCAAAGGGACTGAACTAATGGAAAAAAAATATCTTCTCATGTAAGAAAATTTAAATTAGACAAAGTGTACCACAGAAAAAACTAAAACCAGAGAAAAGTAGCTGAAGAATTGATAAAGTCTTTTTAGAAATGTTGGCGTTTGAGTACAAAATGTAGTTTAGTAAGTAAGTTATGTAATGAGGTACAGTTATATTGGACTTATATCTTGGAAAGAGTAAGCTCCTTCTTGCACATAATTTAAATGGCATATGCTTAAGTCTTCTTATAACATTAATGGAAACGAGTCATTATTTAAACTAATTTAAATCTACTTAACCTCCCATTCACATTTATCAAACTTCTTCCCTTAATATTAGCTCTTAGCTCTTTACATTTCTGTTTTGCTTTGCATAATTTCCTCTGCTCTTCATTTACCCCCTTTGCCTTAAATAAACAATTTGATAAATCTTGTTTGCACCTTGCATTATTTTTCATAGTCCTTTTGACCTTTGTTTGTAAAAATGTGTCTCTAATGTTTCTCTTATTATTTTCACTCAGGTTTCCACAAGTCAACCTTCTTTACATTATGTCATTGCTTTACTTTTACTTCAAATCTTGTTGAATCTCAGCAATGTTTCTCCCTTACTCTTGACCTTTCTTTTTTTCATCCTTAACCCAACCTTCTTTGCAATCTTGTTGTGCAGAGGCCCAGAAACTGCCATACTATTCTTCTTATGGCCATACACGCCTGGCTATCCATGCTCTGTGTACCAGCCACTACCTGGACCTAGTAATCACCTTCATTATCTGCATTAATGTCATCACTATGTCCCTGGAGCACTACAGCCAACCACAGGTGAGCACACTTCTTGATTTGGATGGAAAGATGCTGGATTTTCCAGAGTTGTTCATGGTATCTGGTAATGATTGTTGCATCTCATGCAAACACCTGTTGCAAATTTTTGGCTTTAGTTTATTCCTTTTGATTTTCTTTTTTAGTAATTCTAGATCTTCATATAAACCTTTGTACTTATTCATAGCCAGTGATTGTGGCATAAGTAGACTACAGTAGACTACAGCATGCATTGGTCATAGATTTAACATACTTAGAGAGAATTATCAAATTACTTTTATTTAAAATAGAAAAAAAGATACATTTTCATACCTCTGCTTAAATGATAATACATGTCGATTATTGCAGAACTAATGCTATATATAGCATTTTGTTTGTTTCATGCAATGACTTAAGCAAATACATAGAATAAATACACATTCACATTGCCAGTAGTTTTTAAAAGCTTTCCATGCACCTTTTACCATTCTGCTTTTTCTAGAGTAACAGAAGTACAACTAGATAATAGCTGGTCAATTAGTCACGCTATCTGCTCCTGCAGTCTGGTGCTTAACAGACATGCTGCTCAGAGTTTGCCGACTGTAGTCTTAAATCACCGTTACCTTAATTAACGGCAACACACATCAGTGGTTAATCTCAAAAGATTCACTCTATTCCGATTTTCTATGGACAGCACGTGTTTAGCGAACATTGCTCCACTGTGTGGACCCCAGCACTTGTACTTTTATTCAATAACGTTGACATTTCTGATGAAACTAACCATTTCTAAAAGTAATTTGTTCTCAGTTAGTGCACTTAAGCACAACGTGTCCACTGTGTGTTAAAGTGTGCTGAATATTCCAATTGATGATCTATCAATGGGTGTTGCCTTCAACTCCATGGTGGTTACATTTTTGTGAATGGAAATATTTCCAGACAGCCATATCTGTCTTTCTTGTAAGCAAGGGAAGAGTATGATAGCCTTCTTCGAGCTAGCTAACTGGCACTACATAGCAACATATTGAAAAAGATAGTGCTGCACTACTCATTGGTCCATACAAGTCAACAAAACTCTTGTCCCTCTATTGTTGTATCGGCCTTCTTCTTAAAATTACTTTTTTTGAAAAGTATAACATAAAATCAATTTGTTTTATTTCAAACCCTCCCATTCCACTGTATTTCCATGGTCATCTTACCTATGAATTTTCAAGGTTAAGAAATCCTTGTCTTTACTGAGCCTAATAAAAACTGCTTTTAGCCCATAGAACCTATCCAAATTTAGTCTGAACAAATACTTTAAAAGTGAGGGGTTGTTAGCCAATGTAATCATATAACGAATAATTCAAAGGACCCGCAATTTCCGCTAGACACAACAAGTAAGATTCAGTGAAGGCTCTGGAAGGTGATCGGCAGGAAAGCACCAGCGGCAGGCTCAGGAACCTCTGAGGGCAGACAGATAGGTTAGTGGCTAAGCAGAGTACTGAAAATAGTGACCAACTCAGAATAAAAGCCACTAAACTTTTCAGAATCCGTTGAGAGAAAAGGAAACTGAATTTTGGTTCCTCAGTGTGATGATCCAGTGGCAGCAGCACAACGGCACACTGTCACAGTCTGAGGTTGTTTTGGACCAAGATGCAAACAGTCGCTTGGGCTCAGCATGTTGAAAACAGATCTCTTTAATTCAGGCTCAATGATAAGCACTTACAAAGTCATAGGAGATTCACAGGCGGGATATCTCAGGCAGCATAATCAAAAGGACAGATGTGACAACATAATGAGCATTAAATGGAGGAACCAGCAGAGTATAATTAGAACAACCAGGTATATAAGCAGGGAACGGAGGAGAGTGGACCAATGAGAGGAAGCTAAGGTAATCAGAGGAGAAGTGGGAACAGGTGTGCAAACTGGCTGTAAAGACTGAGGGAATGAATGGTTACTATGGTGATCGGACTGGGAGACACCGGGACACTGGAGAAACTAAATTAAATTAAACCAAAGGGAAACTAGATCTAAAGATAAACAGACAGTAACTGACAAAGAGGAGCAGGGAACGAAAACCAAATACACCCAAAAATCTAAAACACCCACAAGAACGTAAATGGAAGTAACCAATAACTATTACAACTACCAGAGAGGAACTAAACACATACACCTATACAAACATAAGGAATCGGGGATGACAAATAATCTAAAAGGAAACAAACCTCTGGGAAAATAATAACTGAAGGGGATCTGAGGACAAGGGGAGGAACAGGGAAAAGAAACTTAAACATAAATAGTAACTCTAGAAATAACTAAATCTAAGGACATGTAAACCTGCACAAGAATCTAAGCAAATATTAACTAAACCACGTAAACTACTAATCAAAGGAACAGGGAAATCCTTTAATGGCAAAATAAACAAAAACAAAAAACAAAATGGCAGATCCGGACACACACGGGCTCTCAGGTTTGCACTCCCCAGCTTTGACCCAGTTTCTGTCTGGGTCAAAGCCGGGGATGCAGAGTCAGGCGACAGGATCCGAGGATAAGGCTTGAATCGTTTGTCAGGGCACAGAAGCAAGATCATGAACGGGGAGGTAGATTTAGGCAGACTGATCCAGGGGTTAGGCAGACAGGGGTAGTCAGGAGGCAGAAGCAAGGTCGATGTCCAGAATTCAGAAGCCAAGAGAATATCTGATGTGGGCAAAGCAGAGCAGATAAATCCAGGATGCATAAACAAGATCAGAATCAGGCAGGGAAGAAAAGAACGCTGGACATTTACTCACACAAGACTTTTGATAATCTGACGCTGGTAGATAGGTGGAGCTGGTGAGGCGTGATTAGGGAGCTGGCTGGGAAGGAGCAGGTGAAAGCAATCCATCTAATAGCTGCAGCACATAGAAGATCAGCAGGCAGACCGAGATTATGAAGATAAACAGTGCAGAATCATAACAAATCAACCTTTTGTCACAGTAATGTTGGCTTTGGCTCTGGTGCAAGCAACAATAACAGACATGCTTGACAGTTCCTAAGTGATTTATTGAGAAACACAAGGTAGAGAACTTCAGGGTTCTGCACCAGGATCTGGACGAACACTGGAAGGAGAAGGTAAGTATTAGCTAGAAAATGAGGATATGTTAAATGTCGAGTTGAGTCACAGGTTGAAGACTGAAGCAGGCTTACTGTTTGGTGATGAAGACGGAGGTCCAGGGAAGGTGAGAAACTCTCTGAATCTGATATTGACAGGTTGGGTGTGTTTGATAGGTTGCCCTAGCAGAGCATTAGTTTGTCCTTCTCCAGAGTGAGCCTGATGTAAGAGCCACAGCAGACTGAGGGTGGACAGGCAGAAGAGCGATCGATTACTGAGCAGGAGCCTGGCTAGGATTCAGGAGTGTGGAGGAGCATAAAGGAGACTAGAAGCAGCGGTCCAAGGAAGGATCTTCTTGGAAGTCTTTGAGATGGAGGAACACCAGCCACCGAGGTAGGAACCTGACACAGGAATGATGAAGTCCGGAAAAGGTGTTGGGAGAAGCAAAGGTTGGTAGCCCAGTGAAGCTAGAATAGAGAGAGACCAGATGCTGTGTAAATTATGATGGTACTCGACCCAGATGAGATGTTGGCTCCAGGAAGCTGGATTGTTGCTGCAGATGCAGCAGAGAGTATTTTCCAGTTCTTGATTTATTCTTTTGCATTGACTGTTGGTTTGTAGGTGGAATCATGAAAACAGGCGGGATTTGGCACCCAGGGCTGTGCAGACGTTTCTCCAAACTTGAACAATGAATTATGGTCCTCGATCAGAGACAATCTCTGTTGGAATTCCATGTAGCTGGAAGACATGATGCAAGAGGAGTCTGGCGGTGATAGCAGCAGAAGGCAGCTTGGAGAGCACCACCAGTCCCAGGCTGAGGATCCTGGGTCTCCTCCTCTGGAGAAAACTGACATGAGAGGGCATCAGGCCTCTGACTCTTGGAACCTGGGCGACAAGTAATTGAAAAGGGAGTTTTTCCTCCCTACTGTCGCTACATGCATGCTTAGTATGAAGGATTGCTGCAAAGTCAACTCCAGTGACTGTCCACTGTCGCTACATGCTCATCCAGGAGAAGTAAATGCTACAAATTACTGACTTGGTGCAATCTGCTGGGTTTCCTTAGATAGAAAAACTTTTTAACAAATTTGAATAAATAACTAAATCTGACTGCACTATTTGATAGTTAGGATTAATTGAAATGTACAGGTCCTTCTCAAAATATTAGCATATTGTGATAAAGTTCATTATTTTCCATAATGTCATGATGAAAATTTAACATTCATATATTTTAGATTCATTGCACACTAACTGAAGTATTTCAGGTCTTTTATTGTCTTAATACGGATGATTTTGGCATACAGCTCATGAAAACCCAAAATTCCTATCTCACAAAATTAGCATATTTCATCCGACCAATAAAAGAAAAGTGTTATTAATACAAAAAACGTCAACCTTCAAATAATCATGTACAGTTATGCACTCAATACTTGGTCGGGAATCCTTTTGCAGAAATGACTGCTTCAATGCGGCGTGGCATGGAGGCAATCAGCCTGTGGCACTGCTGAGGTCTTATGGAGGCCCAGGATGCTTCAATATCGGCCTTTAGCTCATCCAGAGTGTTGGGTCTTGAGTCTCTCAACGTTCTCTTCACAATATCTCACAGATTCTCTATGGGGTTCAGGTCAGGAGAGTTGGCAGGCCAATTGAGCACAGTGATACCATGGTCAGTAAGCCATTTACCAGTGGTTTTGGCACTGTGAGCAGGTGCCAGGTCGTGCTGAAAAATTAAATCTTCATATCTCCATAAAGCTTTTCAGCAGATGGAAGCATGAAGTGCTCCTGATAGCTAGCTGCATTGACCGTGCCCTTGATAAAACACAGTGGACCAACACCAGCAGCTGACATGGCACCCCAGACCATCACTGACTGTGGGTACTTGACACTGGACTTCTGGCATTTTGGCATTTCCTTCTCCCCAGTCTTCCTCCAGACTCTGGCACCTTGATTTCCGAATGACATGCAGAATTTGCTTTCATCCGAAAAAATTACTTTGGACCACTGAGCAACAGTCCAGTGCTGCTTCTCTGTAGCCCAGGTCAGGCGCTTCTGCCGCTGTTTCTGGTTCAAAAGTGGCTTGACCTGGGGAATGCGGCACCTGTAGCCCATTTCCTGCACCCGCCTGTGCACGGTGGCTCTGGATGTTTCTACTCCAGACTCAGTCCACTGCTTCCGCAGGTCCCCCAAGGTCTGGAATCGGCCCTTCTCCACAATCTTCCTCAGGGTCCGGTCACCTCTTCTTGTTGTGCAGCGTTTACTGCCACACTTTTTCCTTCCCACAGACTTCCCACTGAGGTGCCTTGATACAGCGCTCTGGGAACAGCCTATTCGTTCAGAAATTTCTTTCTGTGTCTTACCCTCTTGCTTGAGAGTGTCAATAGTGGCCTTCTGGACAGCAGTCAGGTCAGCAGTCTTACCCATGATTGGGGTTTTGAGTGATGAACCAGGCTGGGAGTTTTAAAGGCCTCAGGAATCTTTTGCAGGTGTTTAGAGTTAACTCGTTGATTCAGATGATTAGGTTCATAGCTCGTTTAGAGACCCTTTTAATGATATGCTAATTTTGTGAGAGAGGAATTTTGGGTTTTCATGAGCTGTATGCCAAAATCATCCATATTAAGACAATAAAAGACCTGAAATATTTCAGTTAGTGTGCAATGAATCTAAAATATATGAACGTTAAATTTTCATCATGACATTATGGAAAATAATGAACTTTATCACAATATGCTAATATTTTGAGAAGGACCTGTATGTACCTGACTTAAAATCTGATGTGTGATTTGTTTGAATTGACTTTGTGAAGTGCCTTGAGATGACATGTGTTGTAAATTGGCGCTATATAAATAAAACTGAATTGAATTGATCTGAAAAGTTGAAACGAGAGAAGAATGAAGACCAGCGGGATTCTCGAGAGTTTAAGTGCTTAGCTGACTGAAGGTAGGAGAGGTTTTTATGCTCAGTCCAAATCACAATGAGTTGCTCCTTGCCCTCCAGACAAGTGGCGACATTCTTCCAAGGCCAACTTGATGGTGGGAAGTTCTTGATCTCTGATGTCATAATTCTTCTCTGGGGGAGTGAAACCTTTAGAACAAAATGCACAGGGGTGGAGCTTACCGTTGGATGTGGACCTCTGGGAAAGTACGGGTCTTACCCTTGTGTCATACGCATTTAGCTCCACGATGAATTGAACTGTGGGGTCTGGATGAATCAGGATGGGAGCTTATGAGAATGTTTTAATTAGCTCAAGAAAGGCTGCTTCTGCTTCAGTGGACCAGAGGAAGGTTTCTTTGTGGAGGTTAAAGCGGTGAGTGGTAAGGCGACAGGGCTGAAGTCACGGATGAACCCTCTGTGGAAGTTTGCAAAGCCTAGGAAGCTTTGAAGGTGTATTCTGGAGATCTGAGTTGGCCGATCTTGAACAGCTTTTATCTTAGCGCCATCAGTCTTCACCTGTCCACCCTCAAAACAAAATCCAAGAAGGTAACTGATGACATGTGAAGTCCGCACTTTTCAGCTTTAACGAAAAGGCAATTTTCTAACAGTCTTTGTAGGACCTGGTGGACATGTTGATGATGCTCTTCAGGGGTGTTAAAAAGATTAGGTTGTCATCCAAATAGACATTAACAAAGAAGTTAATAAAATCTCAGAGGACATCATTGATGAGGGCTTGAAAGACTGCAGAAGCATTTGCAAAACTGACAAGCAACTAGACCCCCAAGATTCAATTCATGGTCTGGCCCATATAATGTGTGGATTGTGTTGTGTGCAGACTTCTATTAACAACTTGGACACAGCTTTAAGTTTCATAGTCTCTTAGCCATTTCCTCGTCACTTGGCCTGAAAGAAAATGTCCGTTTAGAGTTCATTTCCATGAACTCATTAAAAGAGTAAAAATTATTGAAGGTTTCATCAATGGTTGCCTCTGCCCAAAGGAGTGTTTTGTTTCTCAGCAACCAGATTGTATAAGATATCTTACTTGGTTCATTGGGAAAAGAGCGGGGAGACCAATTTTCAATCTGCCCAGAGAATGACTCAGGAGATGAACACGCCACACTCTGGAACAAACTCATCTTTGACACAGGGACAACAGAAGGTTGAGCTGAGGAAAGAACAAGGACAGGGTTAGTCAAACGTGGAGGGGGTAAGTTCTTTTGAAATTCATCTTGATGCTGGGAGACCTGATCCAGGGACTGGAGGACAGCTGACTGCTGTTAGACAAGTGAATGAAGGATTGCATTGTGATGCCCGAACAAAATTCCCTAATGAGATAAGGCATGATGTAGAGTCGTCTTGCTGGCCAGATTGCTCTATCATAGTCATGTTGGCTTCGACTCTGGTGCAAGCAACAATTAGACATGCTTGACAGTTTCTCATTGATTTATTGAGGAGCATGGCTAGGATTCAGGAGGATGGAGGAGCAGCGATGAGACTAGAAGCAACGGTCCAAGGAAGGGTCTTCTTGGAAATCCTCGAGACGGAGGAACACCAGCCACTGAGGTAGGAACCCGATACAAGCTATGGAAACAGTGTCCTGGATCAGAGATTGAAATTCTTCATGAAGACGTCAGCAAGACTTGGCCTGATTACCGTGCCATGTGAGCATAGCGTCTCTCTTAGGGATCTTAAGCACCTCCTGATTAGCTCAACGAGCAGCAGCTGCAGAGCCTGCCAGTTGCAACTGCTGAAGAGATGAGAGAGGACAACATAAGAAACACAACACAAACCTGTACACAGAACAGAAAGTATAATATCTTTATCTAGTTTTAACAACATTTAGACATAAGAACCCATCTTAATGCAGGTCATTTTTTTTTTTTTTTACTTTTCATTTTCAATTACAGTTTTATGTTGTTTAATTGAAAGGCAATTTCATCTTTTCTATGTTTGTTCTACAAAAGTTTTCTCTGTGTTTGGTATACCTCCATAGGATAGCCACAAGCCTGACACAGAGGTAGATCCGTAGCTCAGGGTTTGTTGTACCTTAATAATGATAACTAACATGCCTGCAGAACCATACACAATACGTAAATACAACAATTCTGGACTAGTCTTAAAATAGCAGCTTGCTTCACATGTCTTAAAAATGGTATCTAAAGATCTGCTGAAGAAATTCATTATCTGATGAATTGAGCTTATCCTTTGTAATTATGTATCATGTAACTGACATTTCTGGGTTGTGATAAGTTGTGATTATGAATATGAATATATTATTTAATAGTGAATATTAATACTTTAATATTTTATTAAATAACAATTCGGTCTGTTAAGGGTTGTCCTGTGAATACCAGCCCAATAAGGTGGCGGTATTAGGACAAATTTGAATGGGATGAGCCAAGCTCTGGCATTATTGAACAGCAAAACTCTGACTATTTCTTTATTTAGTGAAATAATATTTAAGGAAATGTTATTTTGAATAAGAACCAAACCTTTTGGATCAATGGGTCTTTATGGTGTTTAATTTGTTATCACATTTAGTAAATAATATTTAGGGAAATATTATTTCCTAGATTGGAAACTAACAACCTTTCTGGGTAAATGATCTTCAGCTGGCTCATAAGGTGGGCAAGCACGTGTTCTTAGCCTTTAGTGGTTGGAGCTAACAAAAGAAGCTTAGCGCTTGTAATCAGAATCAAACATACCTTTAAAATACCACTGATAAAAGGGTTGAAATGCATAAGCTTGTCTTAACTTTGTTGGGGCCATCCATTTTGGTCACACATTTTGACGCACGCAGCTCAACAGACGTTGCAGCTCTGACGTCACTGGGAGTATAAACCGGCTGAGATGCAGAGTTTCGGGGCCATTTCCCGCCTGTCGCAGGACAGCGAATAGGAGGCGCATTTCTGGTGAGACAAGAACTCGCAGGCGAACTTTTGCTCCACAAGGCCATTCCCGGAAGAGCTTGAAAGCTGGAAATCTGTCTGATACGAGAAGATCAGAGGATTTACTTGCCGATTGAAGACCGCGCCACAACCGGCGCAGGTGAAAACCTACAGAGGTTCTATGTCCAAGGAGAAGAGTTTCCTCCTTGTGTATGCAGTCGACTAAAGGTTCTTCATATTTTCCCCTCGTGGACGGATGAGAAGTTACCGTTTTTTTTTTTTCCTTAATTGATTCGCCCCCCCCTCCTTTTCTTCAGACCTGATCCATCCTCAACTGATGGAGAGAAGGAATCAACTTCAAAGTAATTTCGTTCTTTTCATAGTAAACCGGATAGGTGCATTTAGAGGTCTGGGCAGGATGAGGCAGTTAAGGTGATGTAGGATCACCAGTAGTTAATCTAAGATATTAACTTGTTGCATGCAATACTGATTGAATTATGTTATGCTGAGCTGTATTTTTATTTGCTGTGCAAGCGCTGCTGAATCGTGCATGGTTAATGTTTTGTCTGGCTGATCCCAAATCAGCCAGGAGTTAGAAGTTGGACTTTTAAAAGTTTTTCATTCAAAGCAGCTGCGGTCTGGGCCTCGCCTGACCACTCTTTGTTCCAGTTTTATTGCTGGAAATTTTCCACTGGGTCCCGCCTCAAGAGTTTTATGACCCTTTGTCAAGATTTGGGGCAATCAGCTGGTTGTGGCTAAAGGGGCGTGGCCCCACCGTTTCATCAGCTGATCACTGCGATCGAGACATCAACACGACTGGAGGATTTCTTTCCATTTAACCCAAATTACACATTTTCTCCGTAAACTGCTGGTTTGATCTTCATAGACACTAAATGCATATATATATTTTTATTTTATTATTATTGTTAGGTAGTCATGGTTATTCCCTTTGTGTAGAACGGTTCTTGTTAGTTAGGTGAAGGTTTTTGGACCAGAATAATGGTATATCAGGATTATTTGGCTTCAATAAATCTTCATATATATAATTAAGAGAAGTGTTTGTGTTTGTGTTTATTTCGTGCAAGAGTGATTTATCTGTCAAAACAAGGTCAAAGTTCCCCCACCTTCGGTGAAGCGGTTGAATAAACAGTGACAGTTTGTGGTTTTGGTTAATAATTTGTAATTATTAAAGAGCTTTGAGCCCATAATCACAACACCAGAGGATATCTCAGATTTCTATTCGTAAGTGATGATTTTTGGTTAAGAAGTTAATATTTTTCAAATTATTATTTTAAATTATGATTCTTGATGAATATTAATTAATCAATAATCATATTCCTTACAGCTTTAAAAACACAACACAAACAAAAACCAAACGTCATGAAATGAACACTGTACAGATTATTTCATTCTAAACTAATCTCTACCCAAACACTACCTCTTTCATGAACCGTGTTGTCGAGAAGTTGTCCTGGGCATTGAGGAAAACATCCACATTCGGGTAAGCAAAGGGTTAGCTTGCAGCTAACTTCCGTAGCTGTGGGGAAGGGCTTTTAGCTGGCCTGCCTGAACCGTACAACAAAGGCACGTTTGGTTCCTTGAGTGGCTGCGATGCGGCGGGGTAGCTCTCGCTACCCAGACGTGCACGCAGGAAGGCATGTGATGTGGTTCCAGCCTTCTTTTCCAGGCCGTGGGGGAAATCCGCTTCAATTAGGGCTGCCTCTGGAGGCCTCAGAAGAAAAGCCAAGTCACGCTTGTCTTATTGCATCCTTTATATCAATGAATGCCAGATACTTGAACAGTAAATCATTACTTAACTTTGTTGCATGTGAACATAGTTACTTTTTGGATCCAAGTTGAAGAGTCAACTAGGATCAAATATGCGTGCTATATCTTCTTCCAGCTCTGCTGGGGACCTGTGTGGAAGAGGCCAGTTTGTTGGAATGCGGGGTTTTTATTCAAACAGTGACGTCACAGGAAGTCCACTGTTACCCCTCTTGTTCCTGGCAGTGCTGGAAGTAGGTTAATGCGATTTATTTTGAAAGTTCCAGAAAAGATCTTACTGGCCTTTAATGTTGTAACCCATGGCTGGGTCCCACCATAATAGAAGTTACCAAATCTTCTTTAACATGTGGCTCTCCTCTATCTTTGAAAGTGCTCCATATTTCCTCTTCAGAGTCGCATATAATTTACTTGTCTGTCTCAATTAAACTTGCCTACTTAATATTGGAAGAGATTTGTTGGCAAGATAATTTGCTCCCACTGTCAAAACACACCTACTGCACAACAATCCTCATAACCAACTGAGATTATATATTATGATTTCGTCCCTCTTTCTGAAATTAAACGTTAAATAAATAAACAGCATAACATATAATCAAATGAAATGAACAACAAAACCATGACAGAAGAGACATATTAAAGTTTGCATTATTGATGCTGTCTTTGCTTTCTAAAAGGTTTTTTCTCTTAAAACTTTTCTGCTTTCAGTCCCTTGAGACTGCCCTGAAGTATTGCAACTACTTCTTCACCTCCACCTTTGTGATTGAGGCTTCTCTCAAGCTTGTTGCCTTTGGCTTTCGGCGCTTCTTCAAGGACAGGTACACTCCCAGCTGTACTAGTACTGCACTTTATAGATTGGTGTTGTGTTGTAAGGTATGTAAGGCTAAACAAAGTATCTCACAAATGGTTAGGTAAAAGAGATCCATGCTTTCTCATTTCAACTTGATGTGCTTTTTAATTACTTTTTGCTATTTGCTATATTTTAATATGGGAAAGATCTTGTGGAAATCACAGTTAAGCCCAAAATAAGTTTTACCCCTGGCAGATTTAAGTGTAAAGTGATGTTTTAATTTTATTAAACATTAATCTCATGACTGGAAGTAATATTAATGTTTTGGAGTCCCCAGCCAGAGACAGCTAGAGTTGATTTGACAGAAATTCTTGGAAGGTAGCTAAAGATTAGGGTAATGAAAAGGAGGCGTTCCAATCTCAAAGACTTAGAGCTCATTTTTAATACAAATAATCAAAACACCAATGAAATTTAATGCTAGTAAAAAATGTTCCACTGATTTTCTTTTTACAATTGTAATTGCTTATTTCTTGCAAGGTTGTATTTGTTATTATTTAAGAACAAAGAGATCATTTCTTTATTATAAAAAAAAAGAAAACAACTTAAATGCCAGTTAACTTTCTGTTGGCCAATTTCCAAGCTGCCATTTGTCATTTAGCAAGGTTTTGGATAAAAATTAGTATAAGACCAGTACAAGTCTTTATTAACTAGACTTCACATTTGTAAACCTTGTTGACCAGGTTTTGACAAGCACCATGCTACAGAGAAAGCCCAATAAAGCTGTTTATTGCAGCATTGGTGCACACACTCATGAGAGCAGTTCAGAGAGATCAATTGAGCTTATAGTCATGTTTTTGTACTGTGGCGAGGAAGACAGAGTATCTGGAGAGATCTAACACATGCACGTGGACAACATGCAAACCCTGTGCAGAAAGCCCTCCGCCCAGGAGTCGAACCCAGGACCTTCTTGCTGCAAGGCAACAGTGCTCACCACTGCAACACCGTGCAGCCCTTATCAAAACATCATCATCACCAAAGCATATAATTGCAATTAACGTATTTTGACAGGTTGAAATATTTCATTAAAAAAAATGTATTAAACAATACTGAAATGCAAAACCTTGCACAATTTTTCATATTTTAAATACATATTAACCAGGGTTATTTACATAAAACTTACAGAACAAAGAATACAAAATACAACTGAGTCACTGGTTTTCTGTATATTGTCTACTTCCCTCACCATTTTTTAGGTTGTGAACTAAATATATAACAGTTTGTATCCTTAAAGCTGCAGCTACTGATGAGGTAGCCAACTCTTACTCATTTGGAGTGAGACTATGGGGTTCCCTGCTTTTCACTCTCACACTACCTAAATCTCACTCCAAATTAGCAAAGTGCCTGCGTTCAATACAAAGAACCTACTGTTTGTGTTACCTTTTCATTTTTATGATAGCTGGCAAGGAGTTTGCTTCTTCTAAAGTGCCAAAGTGCAAGGTTGTACAAAAGAATAACCTGGTCCAACAGACCTTCAAATGAACTAAATTATAATTCAAGATTTAGACATCAAACAGGAAACTATTTATTATTTCGCTAAGAGGTTGAATTAAGTAAAAACCAGCTTGGACATTATTTTTATACACAGTTGTTTGTAGTGTTTGTGTATCTTTTTCATGGTCAGTGGTAATTAGCTTGATGAATTCTGTAAATAGTAATATAATATATATTTTTTAAACCGACAATTTCTATAACCCCTCATACAATGCCAAAGGATATCAAAAATCATTTTCCTAAATAAACATATTTTGCACTTATATGATCATAGACTGGCAATATGACAATTCTAATGTCAAATTCAAAGTTTGATTTAATTTCTGTCCATTCCTTTCAGCAGCAGAAGAGCCCCAAAACATGATTCTGCCAACTTTCACAGTTGGAATGAATTTCTCATTCTTGCAAGCCTCTCTCTTTTCCTCCAACTGCAAAAATGGTTGTTATAGTCAAATTATTTCACTATATAGCGCCAATATGACAAATCTAGTGTCATTTTCAATTTAATTTTTTGTAGCAAATATTCTTAATTCATTATTTTATTTAGAATAAATGTTCAAATTGGAAACCCGCATGTAGACGTCTTGTGTGTTTGTATTTAACCTACAGCATTGTATCTCATTAGCCATGCAGGATCACAAGAACAATATGGCAAGTTTCTAATCTTAAGAAAACACAAATAGGACTAAATAAATTTGTAGCCAATATTTTTGAGACTATACTTTTCATTAGTTTTTGAAAATTCCATTCCATTATTGTTATTAATATTAATGACATCACCAGTCTTTCAAGTGATGGGGGTAGCAATTCCGCTGCCAGGTTGGACAGTCATGTAAATTATGCACAAAGTCCATGCAGAACATAAATATTCATTGTAAAATTAGCATAAATCAGGTCATCGTATCTGAAATCCTAAGTTTTTTAGCTGCATCCCCAGTAAGGAAAATCTCTGTTCTTTTCTCTGTTAAAGGTCTAATGTAATATTTGCCAAGTTGATAAAATTTTCACATTAGAAATTAGTTGTGTGTGTGTCTGCTTGTGTAGGTGGAATCAGCTGGACTTGGCTATAGTGTTGCTGTCTGTAATGGGCATCACTCTGGAGGAGATTGAAATAAACGCCTCCCTTCCCATCAACCCAACCATCATCAGGATCATGAGAGTGCTCAGGATAGCAAGAGGTATGCCTGAACAATCCAAGCTTTTTTGTTTTTATCAAGCCCCTCAAAAGCACAAACACAAAATGCATTTCTTACCTCAAGTAGCTCATTTACAGCTGGCTTTATTGCCTCTAAATAAAGCCAGTTTATTAGCTGATTAAATGCCTTCTATTTGGCACTTTGCTTCCTCATATTTGGAGGAAATTAAAGTAGTCCCTGTGGGCCCCACCAATATGCTTTAACTTCAAAACGAAGACAATATAGGCTAATTACATCAATCTCACTTAATCCTCACTCTTTTACATTCACGCTTTGCCCTCCACCATGTTGTTCAGGGACTGCTGAATGGACCCAGGGGTAATATACTAATGAACTATTAGTAATTTGGAAGCAATAGGGGTTTTTGACCGTGCGTATACTATAAGTGACTTTCACTCTTTCTTTTATGCTCATAATATATTTGCCACATTGTATGAGCTCTGGAAAACCTTTCTGACTTCTGAAAATAATTTTAAATGTCCCTAATGTTTCCTTCTTCCGCTAACATCAAACAACATAAAACATCACTATTATGACTATACTATTCATTTATCTGCCATTTTGTTTTTTTATTTATTTATTTTTACATTTTGAAGTCTACAGCATCCCGACATTTGTAGAAGGAATTAAATTTGTAATTGCCTAATACTCTTTAAAAATACACTCAACAATATAAAAATTTACCTTAACTTTTAGAAATTGATGTCCAGGTGTATCAAAAACCTAAAAAGAACTAATACCCTATTCTGAAAAATCCTGTGTTTTCTGTGAATCATTATTAAATATTTTTTACATGTAGCTTTTGCTGCAGTTATTCAGTCCTATTGTTATGATATCTGGACAAACAGCACAATCATCTCAAACAGTTTTGTCTCATGTAAGCAAAGTACAGCTGACGAAGGCTCCAGTAATTCCGGCTGTCGATTACACAGCCAAACAAATACAGATCCTTGATATTATAGCTCTGCCAAGCCTAGCCGCATCCGCCAGGGACTGAAGACTAATATTGAAGTCATCATCTAGAGACCTAATATTGAAATAATTTTCAGCAAGCCTTCCACACAAGCTGCACCAGTCCGAGAGCAAACACATAAATTCAGATTTGGAATCCCTTCACTGGCTAGCTGACCATTTCTGGATTGATTTTAGGATTTTAGTTACTTACTCTAAAGTCTTTAATGTACTGGCAGCATCTTTTTCATCTGATCATCAGAAAACAAACCAAGAATGGAGAGGAGCAACCAGTTCCTCTTAAACCTACCAGAATTCAGATGTAAACACAAATGGGATCAGACACTTGCAGTGTCTTTCCTGTCTTCTATTCAATTTTTTTGATATGTACTCCTTAGACTTTATACTAAAATTGCTGCAATAGGCTTACCTTCTCTTTGAGACGTTTAACTACACATGACTATGGCACAATTATACATCAAATGCATCAATACACATAGCTTAGCTATTCCAAGTCCAACTCTTATCTATACCAAGTGAGGCAATTTTGAGCAGCCAGCTCCTGTAGGTGATAAGTGTTACCTTGAAGAAATTAATTTAAATAATGGTCTATTCCTTGTAGCATTGTGGAATTTACAATAAGTAATTAATAAATGCCTATTTATGCCTAATTGAGAGCAATATACATGCTATATGGCAGCTAGTTAATGGATAATATATGTACCATACTATAAAGTGTTACCTTGTATGAATTATTTATGTTATTTAGTACCAAGTAATAGCATGAATTCTATTGCAAAAGTCTATTTTAATTTTTTTAAGTTACGTTTTGTAAAAATGAGAATCAACGCATTAAAAAAAAAAAAAGACCCCAAGAATCACAAAGCAATTTCCCTTTTTATGAAAGTTTTGTATAGATAATTATTCAATTGCAAAACACATAGATAAACATACATATGTATTTTTGCTATTGCACATCTGTGGGAGAGTACACCTCCAAGGAGGTTATACTATCTGTGCAGTTGCTGATGCTGAATACACATGTGGTTTTCTCTCTGCTGCTGGATACAATAGCATCCTTGTTCCTTCAGAAATTGGACACCTGGGAATAGCAGAGGGTCTCCAGTGTGGAGTCCAAACACACATCCCTGCCTATTGATCATTTCTCTTGCTCTCTCTCTTGTTCCTTGACTATCTCTAATACATCATGATTTCTCACCTCTAACTGATGTGTTTTTTTTTCTCTAGTCTTTTGTTTCACCTTCTTTCCTTTAATATCTAAGCTGCAGTGCTTATCACTCTGGTCCAAAATGTCTTGAAAATCTACTACAATTTGATAGTTTGTCCTGTAGCCGAAGTTGTCTCATTGTCTGAAATCTCTTCCCAGTGCTGAAATTACTGAAAATGGCAACAGGCATGAGGGCCCTGCTTGACACAGTGGTCCAGGCTCTCCCTCAGGTATGTGTTATCACACATTCCCATGTATGCATACACACACACACACACACACACACACACCTCAATATCTTGCTTTAGCTTATCACAAGGACACCCAGGAGTTAATTAACATTTGCTAAATGATAAACGACCGGAATCTGTGACTGGTCCAAGAGAATTACTGACTTTCAGGAAGTTAGGTTATGGGAAAGTTTTTCAAGGAACTACTGCTGCAAAGGAACTGCTGTTGCATTCATTTAAGGGTTTTATTGCCACAGCTAATAAGACAAGAGCAGCTAAAATGTTGCGCTCCCTCAGTATACAAAAGACCCAGCACTCAGGCATTCTTTCATTTTCCTTTACCTTTAAGTGTGAAAGTATTTGGCCAATGGCTCATTTTTAGGCGTCTTTGCTTACGTAAGCATGTCAAGTTAGAATATTACTGAATATTGGCTTGTGGTGCTGACTTTCAGCTTTAATGATGTGGTGTAGATCTTTACTTTTTATTTATCTGACACTTTTAATCACTTCATATGCATAATCTTTCTTACCATCTGTGTTATGTGCTGTCTCTGGCATTTTGCTGTATCTCAGTTAAGGCTTCATTCTGTTTTTGTCCAATTCCAAGACATAACTAATGAATAGATCTTTTGTCTGAAGGATTTTTGATTTTATAACAGAATGATGGGCGTTTTATAATTTTTTTTCGCAAGGAATCAATGTGGACAAAGTGGCTCAAATGCAGATGCAGAGTATGTAGACAGATTTAAATAAGAAATGTAATATAACAATAGGGTCAAATTTTTTGGCTATCCTTCCAAAAGCTCCTTACAATAGTTTGCTGGCCAATTCCTCCTGACAGAACTGGTGTAACAGAGACAGGTTTGTAGGCTCCCTTGGTCACACACACCTTTTTCTTGGGAATTGCGTTCAGAGCTTTGTGCCACTATTTTCTGTTTACCTGTTGCTTTGTTCAGGGAAGATATGCATGTTTCACAAAATAACATCTTCATCACTGGGACACAGACCCTTAATCATTGGGGAACAGTATGATTACTGGACATTCCAATGCTATTTAAATTTGTCTAGAATTGTTTGAACTGTTGTGGCACCTTCAGGCATCTGTCGTAGCGACAATCCCCAAATTCGGTCGTGGACACTGGCAGTAAGGGATGCCATCAAGATGCAGAAGGAGTCCTATTAAGGCAGGCTGGCTTCTGGGACTACTGGGGCAGCTGAAGGGTCCTGTGAGGCCCAGCGTGCCACAGCCCATGCAGTTCCAAAGTCAAAAACTTGGGCCTAAGAGGAGTTTGGTGAGGCCATGGAGAAGAACTGCTGGTTGGCCTTGAAGCAATTCTGGCGATCTGTCCGGCGCCTCAGGAAGACTAAGCAGTGCTTTACCAACACTATTTACTGTTTTTTCAGTTAATACAATTGCTATAGAAATGTACGTATTTATAATCACACCTGGACCACTGTTTCATATAATGTCCCACATTCAAGCCAGGCATGAATTTGTAATTCTGCTGAATCCCCTGAGAAAAGCCAGATTTTTCCCAATTTACTATAACTTTTTTTTAAAACAATTGGATTAGAGATGTGATCATTCAGAGCCACTGAAAGCATGGTAATCAAGTAAGATTGATGACCAGACAGAAGATACCCTCCCACATTCAAGCCATGCATGAATTTATAAAACAGTGAATTTGGGCAGAACCTGCTGAGAAAAGACTGATTTTTCCCATTCTAATCTAACTCCTTTTTGAACACCCAGAATCACCGAAAGCTTCTATAGCCTTTATTTTGACTTTAAAATGTCGATAAAAAAAACATGTTAAATTTAGTTGTACTTTTTATGTGCGTGTTGCACAACATTTATAGCTTTGTGCTATTCTACTCATTATAAACTGGTTTATAAGCTAATAGTAGCTGGTAAAATTGTTGTGTAATGTGCCAGATAAGAGGGTACGCCCCTCATAGGTTGCCAACTATGGCTTCAGAACAATGTTACTTCAACGAGAGGTGGGGGCTGCTCCTTTGGTTTCTAAACCCTGACTGTTTTTGTTTTTTTATAACCAGAAATGTTTCTTTTTTGCCAGAATACATAATATTTTTCTAATATTTGTATCCAGCAGAACCTGCATCCTAAACTTTTCAGTGAGAGGCATAGAAAAGAAACTAGAATAATTTGCTTCCAATTTGAAAGATAATTTTAGTTCAAATATGAGGATTAATAATGTGTATCTTAAATTCACCTAATTTTGAAGGTTTCTCCACTTGCAAAGCATGTAGAAGTCTTCAATTTTTATCATAGGTACTCTTCAACTCAGTGACGGAGTCTAAAACAAAAATCCAGAAAATCACATTGTGTGATTTTTAAATAATTAATTAGCATTTAATTGCATGACATAAGTATTTGATCACTTAACAACCAGTAACAATCCCAGCTCTTAAAGGCCTGTTAGTTCTTCTTTAAGAAGCCCTCCTGTTTTGCACTCATTAACTGTATTAACTGAACCTGTTTGACCTCATTATCTGTATAAAACACATGTGCCCACACAGGTCAATCAAACAAACTCCAACCTCCCCACAATGGCCAAGACCAGAGAGCTGTGTAAGGACATCAGGGATAAAACAGTAGACTTGCACAAGGCTGGGATGGGCTACAAGAAAAGACCTAGTCAATGATCTGAAGAGACCACAGTCTCAAAGAAGACCATTAGTAACACACTATGCCGCCATGGATTAAAATCCTGCAGCCCACTCGAGGTCCCCCTGTTCAAGCTAGCATATGTCAATGCCCATCTGAGGTTTGCCAATGACCAACAGGGATAAAATAGGAGACCTGCACAAGGCTGGGATGGGCTACAGGAAAATAGCCAAGCAGCTTGGTGAGAAGGCAACAACTGTTGCTGCAATTATAAGAAAATGGAAGAAGTTCAAGATGATGGACAATCACCCTCGGTCTGGGGTTCCATTCAAGATCTCACCTCATGGAGTATCAATGATCATTAGGAAGGTGAAGGACTGGCCCAGAACTACGCAGCAGGACCTAGTCACTGACCTGAAGAGACCACAGTCTCAAAGAACACCATTAGTAACACACTATGCCACCATGGATTAAAATCCTGCAGGGCACTCGAGGTCCCCCTGTTCAAGCCAGTGGATGGAAGAATGGGAGAAGGCCATGTGGTCTGATAAGATAAAAATAGAGGTTTTTGGTCTAAACTCCACTTGCCGTTTTTGGAAGAAGAAGGTTGAGTACTGTTAGGTATTAATTAGTCAACTCAGAGGCAAGAACGATACAGAGTCAGATTTTCTTGCAGCAAGGGTAGTTCACTTTGCAGTGCAGACTACAAAGTATTAGCACCCCTCTCTCTTTATTTATACATGCTGGTTCACACACAGTTCAACAAACATTCAGGGTGTGTGTGTGTGTGTGTGGGGTCAGAAAGGTTAGGATTCATGTGTCTTGATTTTAAACAAAGAGGGAGTGAGGACTCGGTACCAGTCCCTAGATGTTGCTGATAAAAGCATAACTCACTCGTCTGACCTATATCACTTTCTGTGGCATGTAGGAGGGAATAGCACTTAGAGCAGACATGAGTGATAAACAATACAAAAGTTTTCAAACCCTAACAAGTACACCCCTAAGAACACCATCCCTACCGTGAAGCATGGATGTGGAAGCGTACTTATGCACAAAAGCCTTGTGGCACAATGTTTTAAGCACAATTTGGCATCTACAAAATTAACGTTGCATAGAAGTGTGCAGAAATCCATGCAAACTTTTGATCTGCCATGAAAATGTGCGGAAGCCACACAAACTTAAAATTGACAATAATTAACTACAGAGAACTAAAACTCACATGAATACACTAACATATGACTCAGTTCAGTTTTTTTTAAATTCAGGGAGCATCAGACCTGATCTTTTTCATGAGTTTGAGCTTTTATTGTGAAACCCGAGCGATCAAACTGATCACATTTGGCCTTATACAGTAACGTAACTCACCTCAGAAAAGGATTGAAACAACCTCAGTCGGATGTAAACTGTGAAACTTCCTCTGTTTTTGTCACCTGTAAATGTAAATGCTCATCAGTCTGTGTGCTGAGGAGCATAAAATGAATGTGTATCATCTAAGCGGCACTTTCATTCTCACTGAAAAAGAAAACGGTGTTGGATCAGCAGATTAATTCCAAACAAGTCAGGTGTGATGATTCCTAAGGGAGACAAGACGGAGACAATCACACATGTCCATAAATTGCTGTGTAAAGTTAATTGTGGAACAATGGCAGCTTAGACACAGCTGGAGGACATTCCCAATGGAAGAAGTTGGAGGAAGCGTTTTTTTCATAGATCGTACTGATCTCCTGGTACATGATGATTCATGGCATATTAGCCATCATAGATTCCCAAGGGCAATGATACTGATACTGCTATAAGGGCCCCAGATCCAAGTGAAAATGCTTTTATGAATAGAAATTTTATTCAATATATGGGCAACCTATTTGTGATGCGCAAATGCTGTGGCATGATGGGTTTGACAACTCATGATGGGTTTGACAACTAATTTTGTTTTTATACTAAAAACAAAATTAATTATAAATGATTATAATAATTAATCTAATAATAAGAGATGTGGAACAAACCTCCATGAGCTGGCTTCTAGGTAACTTTCTAATTTTTTTGTGACGTCCTGAAGGGTTGTAAAGATTTAAAGTACTTCACACACTGTGTATGGTGACAGTTTTCCTAATAGAAAAATGAATGCGCTTAGTGCAGCATCAAGACAGCGCCGTTTGGTTTAGATACACACATTGTGGAACTAAATGGGTTCGAGCCGACAAACGTTTTATTTTCGGCCAGGTTCGAGTTGCTGATGTCATTCAATTAGTTGTTGGTTTGCAGTAACTGACTACAAACGTCCCTCATGGTGTGTAGACTCAGTCTTTCTTAGTGTTTTTCCACCGACAGAAACCGGTTCTTTGACTGTCACAGCATCGTTGCCATGGTTATTTGGACACGTGATGGTGACTTCCGGCTATTTATACTACGTTGCATATATATTCAGGGGCGGGGACCAGGCGGTCCAAGTGCCTCATGCAGCTACGTCAAATCCACCGCAAATTGCGATGTATGAAGGCTTTGTGTGCTGTAACATGTCTACGCAGTTTTGTATATATCTGAATTTTTTTGCGCGGACTTTTTTAATGTGAAAGTTGTGCACTCTTTTGTACATGAGGCCCCTGGAGAACATCTGTATGGAGAAGTGGTCCAAAAGTGCAGTGGGTGCAAACCTCATCAAAAACCACAGAAAACATCTGATTTCTGTAATTACAAACAAAAGTTTCTGTACTAAATATTATGTTTTGTTTTTCTGATGTATCAAATACAGGTCCTTCTCAAAATATTAGCATATTGTGATAAAGTTCATTATTTTCCATAATGTCATGATGAAAATTTAACATTCATATATTTTAGATTCATTGCACACTAACTGAAATATTTCAGGTCTTTTATTGTCTTAATACGGATGATTGTGGCATACAGCTCATGAAAACCCAAAATTCCTATCTCACAAAATTAGCATATTTCATCCGACCAATAAAAGAAAAGTGTTTTTAATACAAAAAACGTCAACCTTCAAATAATCATGTACAGTTATGCACTCAATACTTGGTCGGGAATCCTTTGGCAGAAATGACTGCTTCAATGTGGCGTGGCATGGAGGCAATCAGCCTGTGGCACTGCTGAGGTCTTATGGAGGCCCAGAATGCTTCGATAGCGGCCTTTAGCTCATCCAGAGTGTTGGGTCTTGATTTTCTCAACGTTCTCTTCACAATATCCCACAGATTCTCTATGGGGCTCAGGTCAGGAGAGTTGGCAGGCCAATTGAGCACAGTGATACCATGGTCAGTAAACCATTTACCAGTGGTTTTGGCACTGTGAGCAGGTGCCAGGTCGTGCTGAAAAATGAAATCTTCATCTCCATAAAGCTTTTCAGCAGATGGAAGCATGAAGTGCTCTAAAATCTCCTGATAGCTAGCTGCATTGACCCTGCCCTTGATAAAACATAGTGGACCAACACCAGCAGCTGACACGGCACCCCAGACCATCACTGACTGTGGGTACTTGACACTGGACTTCTGGCATTTTGGCATTTCCTTCTCCCCAGTCTTCCTCCAGACTCTGGCACCTTGATTTCCGAATGACATGCAGAGTTTGCTTTCATCCGAAAAAAGTACTTTGGACCACTGAGTAACAGTCCAGTGCTGCTTCTCTGTAGCCCAGGTCAGGCGCTTCTGCCGCTGTTTCTGGTTCAAACGTGGCTTGAACCGGGGAATGCGGCACCTGTAGCCCATTTCCTGCACACACCTGTGCACGGTGGCTCCAGATGTTTCTACTCCAGACTCAGTCCACTGCTTCCGCAGGTCCCCCAAGGTCTGGAATCGGCCCTTCTCCACAATCTTCCTCAGGGTCCGGTCACCTCTTCTCGTTGTGTAGCGTTTTCTGCCACACTTTTTCCTTCCCACAGACTTCCCACTGAGGTGCCTTGATACAGCACTCTGGGAACAGCCTATTCGTTCAGAAATTGCTTTCTGTGTCTTACCCTCTTGCTTGAGGGTGTCAATAGTGGCCTTCTGGACAGCAGTCAGGTCGGCAGTGAGTGATGAACCAGGTTGGGAGTTTTAAAGGCCTCAGGAATCTTTTGCAGGTGTTTAGAGTTAACTCGTTGATTCAGATGATTAGGTTCATAGCTCGTTTAGAGACCCTTTTAATGATATGCTAATTATGTGAGATAGGAATTTTGGGTTTTCATGAGCTGTATGCCAAAATCATCCGTATTAAGACAATAAAAGACCTAAAATATTTCAGTTAGTGTGCAATGAATCTAAAATATATGAATGTTAAATTTTCATCATGACATTAAGGAAAATAATTAACTTTATCACAATATGCTAATATTTTGAGAAGGACCTGTATAACTGTAAGATAAAGTCTTTTTAGAACATTCCAACTACATAATCAAAAAGGTATGCATGAAGATACATCTGATCAGAGTAGGTGTGTTAGCAACAGAAAGCAGATGTTTTTCTATAGTCTAAACTTGCCCCTCTCACCACCTTTAATACATTATTGGTGTTAGGCAGTAATACAGCACTGTATTTTCCTTCCTGGGGTGTGTCTTCATTTTCCTCCCAAAAGAACAAAAGCCATCAGATTGGTTTGAGCTACTTGCCTCAAACTGCTCAAGGCTTTCCATGTGCACTCTCAGTATCTTAATGCTGCTTCCATCATTAATTCCTGACATGCTTCTCTTTCATCCTTACCTTCAGTGATGACTGTACAGGTTGTTTCCTCATTGACAGTCACTTTGTTGTCCTGTCTAAAAGATTTGCACAGTCACATATTGAGAACCACCTCACTGGCTTTCCTGTGAAGTGACTTGGCTAATGGTGTGCTGCTAGTCCCTGCTATTGAACCCCAGAGAGTTCCTTATCCACTTGCTTTGCATATCCCCATTTAGAAATGCTTAGAAAACGTACATGGATGAATTCCCAAACAATTTTCTGTATGACACTTAGTGCTTAGCCTTGACTCGTGTGTGTGTGTGTGTGTGTGTGTGTGCCTGCGCGCGTGCATGCATGCAGGTGTGTGTGTGTGTTCATGTGCCTGAGTGTGTGTGATTGCATTTACTTTTGATCTTATCAAATCTGCTAATTTTTACAGATTTTCAGCAATATAATAAGACTCGTTACCGGAATTAATTAAAGCATGGCTGCACTGTGGTGCAGTTATTAGCACTGTTGCCTTGCAGCAAGAAGGTCCTGTGTTTGACTGCCGTCCTGGGATCTTTCTGCATGCGTGGGTTCTCTCCTGGTACTCTGGTTTCCTCCGACAGTCCAAAAACATGACTGTCAGGTTAACTGATCTCTCTAAATTGCCCTTAGGTATGAATGGTTGTGTGCATGTTTGTTTGTCTTGTGTGTCTCCATGTTGCCCTGTGATGGACTGGCAACCTGACCAGGGTGTACCCTGCCTCTCGCCTGTAAGCTGCTGGAGATAGGCACCAGCTCCCCCACGACCCTGTACGGAAGAAGCGGTATAGAAAATGGATGGAAATTAAAGCAGATCTTAAATAAAATGCTAACTTTGGCAAACTTGAATGTAGTAAGGGGTTTCTGTGCTAAGTATAAAAATATAAAAGAAAAATCCATATTTTTATATTTATGAACCACAAATTGCCTTCAAAGTCTTGTGTGTAATGTATTAAAAAATACCTTGTCTATTGTACAATAGCTCAACTGAATTCTAATGTGCCAGGTTATATGCATGACCAATATTTACTCATCATGGTTTTGCTGAGATGGGAGTTCCTTAAATGTACATAACAATTGCTTGTTATGTTATATATTTTTGTGCTTCAGGTTGGAAACTTAGGCCTTCTCTTCATGTTGCTGTTTTTTATCTACGCTGCTCTTGGAGTGGAGCTTTTTGGAGAGCTCGGTATGTAAATACTTCTACCGAGTTTATGATGTTTTTATTATCCCCTGGTAAGTTTGTACCAACTAAGCAGGTTCTCAGCAAGGTTTATTTTTTTTTTAGCTAATATTATTCTGCCATGTCACAACTTAGTCCATTTACACCCAGTGTAAATGAAAGTACTGCATTATTTGGAATTTCTTTGGGCTAAACTGTACATCCATACCTCTTATGAAATCCATAACCTTTTTTTTAGTTTTTGTGTCCTTATCATGTCTCATTCTAGTTTGCAATGCTGACTACCCTTGTGAGGGAATGAGCCGCCACGCTACATTTGAAAACTTTGGAATGGCTTTTCTTACACTCTTCCAAGTGTCAACAGGTGACAACTGGAATGGCATCATGAAGGTATGTGAGACTTGGTAACATGTTTGGTAAATGTTTATATTGATCTTTTTTTTAAACTCATTAATTATCCTTTGATGCGATTCACATTTGCATTCACATTTACAGTTAATTAGGATTTATTTCAAAGCTTTCTGAATTTCTAAGTTGGGTAAATAAGAAGATAAACTTTATGAAACTTAGTCATCAATCCCATCTAAAAGAAACTTTAACATGTGCTCTCAGTCAGTTGTTTTGATGGATAACAACTTGGTTTGACTAAATCTGCAGCCCTCTAATGCTCTTTAAAATGTCCAACAGAAAAGGCAGTTTAAGCGGGTAATAGTTCACATCCAAGAAGTGTTGGCTTTGCTACACTATTTTGGACGCAAATTGGCAGATCCATTCCTATGCCTCTGGAGCTCAGGAATTAAGGCTGACTTGTCGGTCAGCCTGGGTAGTTACAGAGATGGTGTTCAGCATTGAGTAACTGGCAACAAATGGCTTTTGGTCCATTTGCGAAGGTGGTGGTGCGGTCTTATGTCACGATTGCTGTAATACATAATCTTGAACTCAAACCTTAAAAATTTACAATAATTTGAATCATAAGATGAGTGAAATCCTGACTATGTTCTTTAGAAGTGTCGATGTCTGGAAATCAATCAATCAAACACTCAATCAATCAATCAAGGTTTATTTATATATCACTTTACAACAACCCAACTGTTGTTCAAAGTGCTTTACATGTTTAAAGACGATTCAATACATAACAATATAATTTAATACAAACAAATATAAAATATATATATAAAACTTTAAATATATAAAAAATGAACAAATACATCAAACTCAAAAGATATTGTGCAGATGGACACATCTCTTTAGGTGACTGATAAAGTATTAACCACAACAAAACAATAACTTTTCTTAAACAGCTCGTCTAGACAAATGTGTTTTTGGCTGTGATTTAAAACCTTCCAGCTCAGAGATGGATCATAGCTCTGATGGTAAAGCATTCCAGAGCTTAGATACAAAAACAGAAAATGAGTGATCCCCCATCTTTTATATCTTGTTCTTTGGACTTGTAGAGTTAGATGCACAGATGAGCGCAAAGTTCTGACATGGTAACCTGGAACAAAGCCATTAATGGTCTTGACAACAAAAAGCAGGACCTTATAGTGAATCCTGAAACTTACTGGAAGCCAGTGGAGAGAAGACAAAGTCTGGGTGATATGAGCGTGTTTGGAAGCACTGGAGAGAAGTTGGGCAGCTGCATTTTGAACCAGTTGCAGCTTCATGGCCGAAGTGAATTGAGGGGAAAAGTGAAAAAAAAAATCTAGAGGGATGGCAAGGCATCTTGGTACTGAAGACAATGTATTCAGTTTTTCCCTCATTTAAGTGCAAGACATTTTGAGAAAGCCATTGTTTTCCATCAGACTGTTTTGCAGAGAACCTAGAGCATTGCTATTGCTAAAACAGCAGCAACATGATTTATGACAGAGTTTATAGGACTTGGATTTATTACAAAGTTTATGGTACTAAATAAAGCTCTAGAACTGTGGCTATTACCCGAGATGATGATAAGTATTTAGACTTTGCTTCCTTTATAGATTTTTGGTAGGGAGCAAGACTTTCTCTCAGGATGCCTAATCATACGTGCAGTCTGTCTTTCTCCCATCTACACTCAGCCTGCCTACACTGTCGCCTCAGAGCACAGGTTAAATCATTAAGCCATGGATCGGGTATTCATCTGGAAGTATTTTGCAAGATTGGCGCAACAGAGGCCAAACTCTGAGACCATGTAGACTGAAAAGAAGAAAACAATGTATCTGGGCACTTAACAGAAGTCAGACCAGGTTCAGAGAAAATGTCAGAAGCAGAAAAAAATATATATTTTTTGTCTTTATTGCAATGAAGAACTTATATTAAGGTTTCACTTCATTAGTACTTAAAATGTACCTAAAGCTGGTAATAAAGCTTATTCATGGTTTATGAACCACCAAGGCCTCAATATTCCCAGTTTTACCACCCAGCCATTCATTGTAAATAATTTGGGGTCTAATTCTACTTTTATTGCTGTGCCTAGTTTCTGTTTTATTAATTCTTTGTTTTTCCCTCTAAAGTATTTTTCTCTTGTTGATAGGATACTCTGAGGGAGTGCCCATCAGATCGCCCAGGCACTGACTACGGCTGTCATGCTGGACTGCAGTTCATCTCTCCATTGTACTTTGTGTCATTCGTACTCACAGCTCAGTTTGTCTTGATAAATGTGGTTGTTGCTGTGCTAATGAAGCACCTGGATGACTCCAACAAGGAGGCGCAGGAGGATGCAGAGATGGATGCTGAAATTGAGCTGGAGCTGGCTCAGGGGGGGCTCTGCTGCATGATGGGAGGCATTGGAGCCATCGCCGGGGCCACTGGTGGGGCTGCGGCTGGGGCAGGCATAGGTGGAGCACCAAGCGGAGCAACTGCAGCAGGGACAGTCGGGGGTCCAAGTAGTAGGGTAAAGGCTCCACTGCGAGATGGAGGAGGAGGTAGCTCAGCTCATGAGGGACACACTCACCCTCGATGTCGTCTCTATTCTCCTTCTCAAGTAAGTGAAATTTCAAGTCATCAAGAATATGATCTCTACAGCCATACTCTTACTTTTAAACATGTTCATTAGTGTTCTTTAAAGAGAAGCTTAACTTATTAACTTTCCAATCATTCAGATAAGGACAAAATTCAGTGTACATTCACTTTTATCAGACTTTTCCATAATATTTGCAATTAGACAATTAAGAGGAAAACATAGATATCAACCTTTTTTTTAATACATCACTCATGATACTAATTACATTTTAATGAATAGAATATAATAGAATGGGTTTTGGTTGGTTCAATAGTAAATAGCTTCAGCAAAAGTCTTTTGAAAAGATTGTACAATGAAGGTGTTATTAACTGAGCAATTTCTGAGCAAAATGTACCTGGATTTTTCTGTCCAGATTATTTGTAGAGTTTATCAAGTTATCTCACTGCAGCAGTTGTTGCTCAACTGTACAGGCTCTTTGGGACTGAACAGCAGCTGGAGTTTATTTCTTATTGATATGAAACAGGTATGACCTACTTGAACATATACGATATGTTGACACAAAACCATACTCAAGGTCATGTAGCGGACCCCTGCACACAGATTTGGTATGATAATGAAAATGGTTTGTCTGTTGTTCTAAAAGTACTATCATTGGACACCCTGTCTATGTTGATTTTTATTTCTCAGCCACCTGACTGATGCAGCTCAAACAGCAACTGTGAACAAGCTATATTTAGAAACATTCATTTAAAAAAATAAAGCCACTGCAAAAGGGTAGAGGTACTTTTAGAAGGTTGTTAGCAAATTTCAAAATGAAAGAGTAAATAAACTAAGAAGCCAATGTAGAAATACAGGGGAGAAAAAAAGGAAGCTACACTGGGAAGGAAATGGAGAATGTATCAATTAATTTATTTATTTTAGAAGTGACAATGGCATCACACCATGTGTGAGATAGAACTGTCATGGGACACAATGTTTTACTTACAAAAACTAAATATTGTTATGAGCTGAAACTCTCACTGTCTCTCTTCCTGAATAAACCACAGACATGTCGACATGTTGTACAGAATAATATTTTAATTAAAATAAATCTTTATACATTTTGGTCTTCCTCTGACCTAATTTTTGAAAACCTCCCTGATAGTAAAAAATGGCGAATTTTGACTAATATGTTTCTTAACGTAATACTCCGTGTCCACACTGAAGAGTGCTGCTGTTATTGCAAAATGATAGAGCTTATTTAGAGTGCATTCACTGCCTGAAAGAATTTCCGATTTTTGAGTTTGGGACCGGCCAGTTACTAGTCAGGGCTGATAAAGCTGTAAATTGGCAGATTTCGGTCACCAGCCAATTTCTTTCCACATTTTCAATAACAGAGTCAGAATCAGCCTTTAATGCCTACATTCACATTCTTGTCAGCTGCAGACGTGCCAAATCTGACGTCCTGAGCTGGACACAGCGGAGTTCATAGTGAAGTTCAGAATCAAGGTGAAAGTTGTTCTGATTCCAGCCATCTGCTAATGTCTTAGTGCTTCTCTAAAAAAGTTTTTGGGGGATATTTATATCTATAATTAGAACTGACATTGAAATATGACCTGATAACTACACACATCTTGTTTAAGTGTCAGCCTTGTTTTAAACTAGCATTGCAAAATAAAAATGTTAAATAAAAAACATGTTTTTAAAAAGCTATTTTAATAACACCCTAAATCTTGTAAAAATCTTGTTAAACAGAAATAAGGATTTGTGAAAAGAAACACACACAGAGCAATATACAGGTCCTTCTCAAAATATTAGCATATTGTGATGAAGTTCATTATTTTCTATAATGTAATGATGAAAATTTAACATTCATATATTTTAGATTCATTGCACACTAACTGAAATATTTCAGGTCTTTTATTGTCTTAATACGGATGATTTTGGCATACAGCTCATGAAAACCCAAAATTCCTATCTCACAAAATTAGCATATCATTAAAAGGGTCTCTAAACGAGCTATGAACCTAATCATCAGAATCAACGAGTTAACTCTAAACACCTGCAAAAGATTCCTGAGGCCTTTAAAACTCCCAGCCTGGTTCATCACTCAAAACCCCAATCATGGGTAAGACTGCTGACCTGACTGCTGTCCAGAAGGCTACTATTGACAGCCTCAAGCAAGAGAGTAAGACACAGAAAGAAATTTCTGAACGAATAGGCTGTTCCCAGAGTGCTGTATCAAGGCACCTCAGTGGGAAGTCTGTGGGAAGGAAAAAGTGTGGCAGAAAACGCTGCACAACGAGAAGAGGTGACCGGACCCTGAGGAAGATTGCGGAGAAGGGCCGATTCCAGACCTTGGGGGACCTGCGGAAGCAGTGGACTGAGTCTGGAGTAGAAACATCCAGACCCACCGTGCACAGGCATGTGAAGGAAATGGGCTACAGGTGCCACATTCCCCAGTTCAAGCCACTTTTGAACCAGAAACAGCGGCAGAAGCGCCTGACCTGGGCTACAGAGAAGCAGCACTGGACTGTTGCTCAGTGGTCCAAAGTACTTTTTTCAGATGAAAGCAAGTTCTGCATGTCATTCGGAAATCAAGGTGCCAGAGTCTGGAGGAAGACTGGGGAGAAGGAAATGCCAAAATGCCAGACGTCCAGTGTCAAGTACCCACAGTCAGTGATGGTCTGGGATGCCGTGTCAGCTGCTGGTGTTGGTCCACTGTGTTTTATCAAGGGCAGGGTCAATGCAGCTAGCTATCAGGAGATTTTGGAGCACTTCATGCTTCCATCTGCTGAAAAGCTTTATGGAGATGAAGATTTCATTTTTCAGCATGACCTGGCACCTGCTCACAGTGCTAAAACCACTGGTAGATGGTTTACTGACCATGGTATCACTGTGCTCAATTGGCCTGCCAACTCTCCTGACCTGAACCCCATTGAGAATCTGTGGGATATTGTGAAGAGAACGTTGAGAGACTCAAGACCCAACACTCTGGATGAGCTAAAGGCCGCTATCGAAGCATCCTGGGCCTCCATAAGACCTCAGCAGTGCCACAGGCTGATTGCCTCCATGCCACGCCGCATTGAAGCAGTCATTTCTGCCAAAGTATTCCCGACCAAGTATTGAGTGCATAACTGTACATGATTATTTGAAGGTTGACGTTTTTGTATTAAAAACACTTTTCTTTTATTGATCGGATGAAATATGCTAATTTTGTGAGATAGGAATTTTGGGTTTTCATGAGCTGTATGCCAAAATCATCCGTATTAAGACAATAAAAGACCTGAAATATTTCAGTTAGTATGCAATGAATCTAAAATATATGAATTTTAAATTTTCATCATTACATTATGGAAAATAATGAACTTCATCACAATATGCTAATATTTTGAGAAGGACCTGTATATATATATATGTATATATATATATATATATATATATATATATATATATATATATATATATATAATATCTGGTTAAACACTTTATCTCCTAACTGCCCCCTGTCTTGTTTGATGATGGACAGACACAGGACAATGACTCTATCTGTGTATTTTTGGTAAAACCATCAAGTAGCAGCAGGTGAAAGGTATTTTAGAGCTGTCAAAAAAAAAAGATGATAAGAAAAAAAACTATGAACAAAATCTGAGTGAAACTGACCTGCAACATTTACTGCAGTAGCAGAGGTGGGTATTCATTTCATGACTTTACAACAAAGTTTTACTTTATCTTGTTAATAATGTAGAAATGCTCTTCATGACTGCGTTAAGTAATCCTGGCTAAGACATTTTGCAGTTAACCTACTGAACTATACAAAGTTACTTCCCAGCATATTGTTCTGTATGGACTGAACTTTTTGCCTTTCTAGTCACACCGACCACTCAAAGCGCTTTACACTAGAGCCACATTCACCCAATTGCACTCAGAAACCCAGACACATTCATACACCGATACACTGATCAGTAGGCAACTTGAGGTTAAGTGCCTTTTATAGTTTATTTTGTTCTCAACTAAAATAGAACTGGATTTAGATATATTCTCAGAATTGCAACTCTAGAATATATGCAAATAATGCCAAATTCCTTCTGACAGTACTATTGGCACCCTGCTGAAGAAAAGGAAAAGGAAAATGAACACACTGAAGTAAACTTTGGAGGTTTTCTCTGCCGAGCTTGTATGCTTTAACTGTACCTTGCAGGCCTGGCTTTTCTCCTGCAGTCCTCACGTGAGCATTTTAGGTCAATTGTTATGTACATACTCACTGTTGGTACATGTGGAAATGCATATTGTTGCATGTCTGTTGGCCTTTTTGCTCAGCAATCTAACCATACTAGCAAAACAGTTATGTCCTCATTAAGCTAAATTCCTTCCCCTTATTACTTCACAAAGACCCAAGCTGGCGTCATCAAATAATTTTATAAATAAGCAGAAATGCAGCATCTGATTGATGCTGCATTTTATGACAGCAACATGACCAAAGCACGTACCTTGAACTCCAAAAATCTTCCAACCTACCATGTACTCATTGATGTTATTTCAACAAAACAGAACTTTTCTTTTACAATGAATTTCAACAATCATTTTGTTAAAACTGCCTTAGAAAACAATTATGTCTAAATTATGCAGCTGCAGTACTGTGTCCACTTTTGGTTGCTGCAGCAACAGGCATTGATAACCTTCAAGCCACAGGTCCTGTAACTCTTGTCTGCAAAAAGGTCCTAAATGTTGCCCATTTAGATTCAATGTCACCAACCTCCCTAGAACACGAGAAAAAAACTCCCAAAGGTGTAAGATAAGATTTTCTATCTGGTGTCCTCCATGAAAAGCTCCTGGTCCACCCATACTACTCGTTTGGGTTCACCATGTCTGTCTAGCACCTGAGCCCCTCTAACCACAACTGCACAGAACATATGGTCTCCTTGATTCTGTCAAGGTTCCTCTATTGTGCTATAAATCACTCTTAAACCAACCCCTCCCCCAGATGCAATATGTCCATTGGAGACACAACCAAAGATGAAGCCTTGGACAACATAAGCCCATAGATCATAGGGATACTCAAACTCCTTCATGACATTAAGGTGGTGATGCAGTTACCTTAAAAAGTATAAAGATATTGTAATTATTCTACACCAAAGTTTATTAATTTTCCTTCTCTATGTTTGCTACATCAGCATCACTCACTGACAGAGTTGAGTGAGCTATTCAAACCAGTCAGTCAGTCAGTCATTTTCTACCACTTATTCCATAGTGGGTCGCGGGGGAGCTGGTGCCTATCTCCAGCAGTCTATGGGCGAGAGGTGGGGTACACCCTGGACAGGTCGTCAGTCCATCGCAGGGCAACACACAAACAACCATGCACACGCTATTCAAACCAACTTTGTTAAAAAATCTGTCATTATGAAATAACATTTTCCACCTTGGAATACTAAAACATAATAATATACCTATTGGTTATCTTTACAATAACTCTAATCAGATTCCTTTGGAAATCTGATTTCTTTTGAAATGCTGTGCTCTGTAAACCTCATGAACCTAAGTAACCTTTCAGACCGTAGTCCACTGGCAAGAAATTAACTTTGTCACCCATCTGAAAGAATGACATTGACTCAATGGGGGAGCAGGCAGGGATGAGAAAACAGCAACAAATACTCTAACTGGAGGAAAAACAGTGAATTGTGAGTGGGTGGCCGGCTCTCCCACAGGCTCATTGTGTTTATAGCTCTTTGTCAGCTCACTGGTATTTTTAACTTTGCAAGATTAAAAAGAGAAATGAAACTGAAAAGGGAAGACCTCTCTTTGTGTACCTTTTTTAACATCACTTTATTTTATGAATCATTCTGATTTTTAAACAAACAGCCATATCAGTTTTAAAGCACAATTTACAGTTTTCATTTGCATTTATGCTGATATTAAACCTGCAGTAGGTAACTTTTGCAAAAATGTATTTTTTACATATTTGTTAAAAGTGTCACTATGTTCTGACAGTATAATATGAGACAGATTATCTGTGAAAAAAATCAAGCTCTTCTGACTCCTCCCAATGGTCCCACTGCCACTTGCAGAATGCACTGCTCCCAGTCAGAAACAACCAATCAGAGCCAGGAGGAATGTCTTGGCAGTGTCAGTCAAGCTTGTGTATGCGCTGCTTCCCCCAGGGTCTACCATCATTTAAGATTGCTGGTGTGCTGCAGCTGTTTTAATCAGAATCAGAATCAGCTTTATTGCCAAGTTCGTACATACAAACAAGGAATTTGACTCCGGTACACCTTGCTCTTTGGTTTTGTTTTTGTATTACAGAATATACATATTTACAATGTACAATATACACATATATAATAAAAAGGTGCATTTGCAACATCTGTATGCTGTTGTTTTGTACTCTATTGAATGTTCAACAGAGAAACAGCATGGGGGAAGAAACTGTCTCTGTGGCGGCTGGTTTTAGCGAACAGTGCTGTGTAGCGGCGGCCTGAAGGTAAAGCTCTGAACAGTTTATGTGCAGGGTGTGTGGGGTATACAGAGATTTTAGCAGCTCTTTTCCTGACCCTAGACCTGTATAAGTCCTGGATGGGGGGAAGGTCAGCCCTGATTATTCTCTCTGCATTCCTGATTATTCGTTGTAGTCTGGACCTGTCCTGTTTTGTGGATGAGCCAAACCACACTGAGATGGATGAAGACAGGACAGATTGAATGATGGCAGTGTAGAAGATGACCAACAGCTCCTGTGGAAGGCTGAACTTCTTGAGTTGCCTCAGGAAGTACAGTCTCTGCTGGGCCTTCTTTCGAACAGTGTCTATGTGTGAAGACCATCTCAGGTCCTCACAGATGGTGGTTCCTAAGAACCTGAAGTGGTCCACGGCCGAAACAGTGTTGGTGAGGGGGGTGTATGGGAGTGGTGTTCTCCGAAAGTCCACCACCATTTCCATAGTCTTGAGTGGGTTGAGTTCAAGGTAGTTCTAACTGCACCAGTGTACTAGCCGATCCACCTGCTGTCTGTATGCAGACTCATCACCGTCCTGGATCAGTCCAATGACAGTGGTGTCGTCTGCAAACTTAAGGAGTTTCACGGACGAGTCATTTGTGTACAGGGAGAAGAGGAGTGGGGATAGAACACACCCCTGGGGGGCACCAGTACTTATTGATCTGGTTCGGGAGGAGATGCTCCCCAGTCTCACCTGCTGCTGTCGGTCCGTCAGGAAGCTGTTGATCCACTGACGGGTGAAGGCTGGGACACTGAGCTGGGTGAGCGTCTGGTGAAGGATGTCTGGTATGATGGTGTTGAAGGCCGAGTTGAAGTCTAGAAACAGGATCCTGGCGTACGTCCCTGGGTGGTCGAGGTGTTGCAGGATGACGTGTAGACCTAAGTTAACAGCATCATGTGCCGACCTGTTTGCTCGGTAAGCAAATTGCAGGGGGTCCAGCAGGGGGGCCTGTGATGTCTTTCAGGTGCTTCAACACCAGCCGCTCAAAGGATTTCATGACCACAGACGTCATGGCTACAGGCCTGTAGTCATTTAATCCTAGGATGGTGGGTTTCTTGGGCACCGGGATGATGGTGGATCGTTTGAGGCAGGAGGGGTCCTCACATTTCTCCAGTGACTTGTTGAAGATCCTTGTGAAGATCGGAGCGAGTTGATTTGCACAGGCTTTCAGGCATGATGGGGAGACGTTATCAGGTCCTCCAGCTTTTTTTGTTTTCATGCGCTGAAAGAGCCTATTTACATCTTCCTTGGAGATCTTTAGTGCAGGCAGAGGATTTGAAGGTAGGGGGTTGGTAGCTTTGTGGGAAGAACTTGTTCCTGAATGGGATGTGGAGGGGATGATTTGAGGTGTGAATGGCTTCTTGTCATGTCTGCAGTAGAAGCCATTCAGACGGTTGGCCAGGAGACGACTCTGTTCAGGATGGGTGGAGGGGCTCCTATAGGTAGTCAGGTTTCTCAGACCGGTCCATACAGCTGAAGTGTCACCAGTAGAAAGGCTGTTCTTAAGCTTCTCACTGTAGCTTCTCTTGGCTGCTTTCATCTCCTTTGTTAGTCTGTTCCTGGCCTGCCTGTACCGCGCCCAATCTCAACTGCTGTGAGCTTCTTCCTTTTCCCTGCGCAAATTGCTGAGGTGTGGAGTAAACCATGGCTTGTTATTCCCAAAGGTGCAGAAGGTCTTGGTCTGCACACATATGTCCTCACAGAAATTGATGTATGATATCACCACATCAGTTAGTTGGTTTAGGTCAGTGACTGAGGGTTCAAAAACAGTCCAGTCTGTGCATTCAAAGCAGGCCTGTAGCATCTGCTTTGATTCCTCAGTCCACTTCTTAACAGTGTGAACCTTGGGTTTGGAAGCTCTTAGTCTCTGTCTGTAGGTTGGGTTGACGTGGATTAGATAATGATCCGAAAAACCCAGAGCAGCCCTGGTAACAGCATGGTATGAGTCCTTTAAAGCTGTGTAACAATTGTCCAGTGAGTTTTTGTCTCTGGTGGGACACTTAATATGCTGTCTGTATTTGGGGAGTTCATTGGAGAGGTTTGCTCTGTTAAAATCTCCCAGTATTATGATGAAAGAGTCCATGTATTTCTTCTCCACGTCTGTAATCAGCTCAGCAAGATGTTTTTCCACGACAGAATGCAGCCTTGCGGTGGAAAATATGAGCCAATTATTATAAACAAGGAAAACTCTCTGAATAAAACGGTTTATAGATTATCCTGTAAACCATTCTCATTCAGTAGAGACCACAGGATTGTGGCCCGATACCACAGTACTGTGGCTCAAAAAACATAAAAACAAAGAGAGAGCGAAGCTCCGAGGCTGCCATCGTCGGCGCCATCTTGGTGTTCAACCACAAAATGGCACTGTGCTAATGATTTGAGGACCACGTTTGTTGTCAAACCATGTACAGGCCATAGTCAATGTGACGCATAACTTTGATGTTTCGTCCCTACCGGTTAATGTGCCATAGCTGTTTATCCTCTGTCATCTGTCAGCTTACTAGCCTGTGCGTTCACGGCCTGCTCTGTTGTACGGGTGGCTGTAGCATAGCAGAGAGCATGGGAGAGGGACCTGTAAGGTGTGCTTGTTCAAACGTTGGGCTATGTCCACAGTTTTCTCAGCACTCCCTGCTGCAGCTTTAAGATGATTTTTTGTAACAAAGGTTCCCAACCACTTTTTCCCCCAGACTTGACTGGAAATTATCCAGACCAAAGAAGAGGGTGAAATTGGATTGTGTCCTGTATGTCTTAATAATAGTGAGGGGAGTAGCACGTTGCTGTCATTTACTTGTTGTCAATAGCACAGAAATGACAAACGTTTTTTTTTTTTTTTACTCTGCGCCTCAGCACCAAAACAAACATTGTCCGGTAAAGGTCAGTGGCCCGGTAGATGGGGACCTCCATTTTAGAAGAGTAGCTTTTGTAAGAAAATCATAAAATAATACTATTTAGTATCAAATTAAGAATTTCCACCTTTTGTCATCGCTGTGTCATAATAAACACATGAGACCTGACATGTAGAATGCCAGCTGTGCATAAACATCAAAATTTGTTCTTAAAAAAATTTAAGTGTACCATTTGCAATAGCCTTTTTCCAAACAAAACACATGCAAAAGCCATAACAATATTATTTTAAGATGCCTAATGAATAATTTATGCTCATTGAAAATTTGTATTTACTAATGACTCCAGCATGAGTAATATTTGGGGTTTAAAAAAAAAGAAACATCACAAAAACGGTGACCAATAATCACTAAGTAGACATAGATGGTTGTAAATTAGTATAAGAGTTGCAAGGCCTTGAAAAGTGAAAATAAGCAACACCAATACATTAACATGTTAATGAGAACTGCCTTGCCACCTTTATTACTTTGATTAAAGTTTTTAATGGTTTCTCTCTGTTGCACAGTGCTGTACTAACAAAAAAAGAAACAAATAAAATGGTGAAACTTATTGAGGGCTAACACACAAATATCTTTTTATATTTTGAAATACATTAATGGCCAAAGACGTGGTAAGCAGATCGAATTCACACCCAGTCTAACGCAACCCAATTCAAATAAAATATTTTGAGTAGATTCCAAATCATTAGCCAGATTCAGGGTAATAGGTCTACTCATACTAAACGTGCAACTCAATAAAATAGAGTGACCAAGTATTTTGTGCTTCTGCTGTACAGTACATAGATAAACATTTCATTATGCTGACATTTCTGTAAGTCATTTTTAATTGTCTTTTATAATATTACAATTTTCTGAGAAAGGGACTTTTGGGTTTACATTACTGTAAGACATAATCAATATTACCAGGAACAAACTGCTGAAAAGTATTGCTTTATGTGGGATGAATTTATTTAAAATTGGTTTCATTTACTAAACTGACATTTTAAAGAATGAAACTTGTTCAGCTGAACCAGTTGAACTTTTCATTGATATTCTAATTTATTAAGATGCACTCATAGTATGATCTGAAATTCAGTCCCTGCATACTGTTGTACCTAAATACTGTATATCCAAGCAGTTGCTTCATTAAAAATATTGTAGAAGTTTCATTATACAAGTGTAAGTCTTCATAAGTAGATGAAGTATGGCACATCTCTCTGTTTAAGTGCATCTTGATATAACTGATTATTCCCATTTATAAAATAATTAAACATCAATCTTCATTAAATCTATTTAAAGAATGTAAAGGTTGGTATCATCTAACTGACTAACCTAGTATGGATAATGGTCAATGTATTTTTAATAGAAATAATGTGTATATTGAGAAAGAGAGGTGTATAGCACAATAGGGAGTGTGAAGAACCAGATAGCAGTGAATCAAATGGGGTCATAGGAACAATTTACCACAGCCAATGCCCCCAGCACAGCCAATCAATCAAGCTGCCTCACCCCTCACTGTGCATCTGCCAGCATGTGAAGCAATGTGTATGTTCAGTGAATACTTAGGTGCTGGCAAGGACTTGCTATTGTCTGTTGCCCTCTTCACCTACCACCCTTTAGCAGTCTTTTTAATGGTATCTGGATAAAAACAGGAGGAAAGGGTAACCACAGGAGGAACAAGCAGTCAAAACTTCAGTAAGAGATGAGGAGGGAGAAAATAGCAACTAATAAAAATAATGACATGTCAAATTAAACAGAGGTTTAGGAAGAGTTTTGTAACCAAAATGCCTAATAAAAACAAAAGAAACCAGGAGCCTAACTCTTTGGAAATAAATTGATTTTGACTATGTGACTAAGGATGACTATAGACTATGCAATTAGACTTACAGGGACATTTGTCTTCTACTATGGCCCTGTCAGAAGGAGGTAAAAGTGCAAGAGTCAGTGATTACTGTCTTGCAGCTGCCAGTCGGAGCTGAAAATAACATCGGCTCCAACATATTGTGGTTAATTAAACAGCACTTCTCATGAAGTACTCAGCATGTTCTACAGAGGAAGCAATAATGAAAGAGAACCTTAAAGAGATTGGAAGGAGAATGGTAGAAAGAGTAGCTGACACTTAAGTTTGTTCAAGTCTGCGTTGCAAACAGTGTCCTGCAACAAATACGTATGGAGGAATTGTACAGAGATGATGAGATGCTGGAAAATTAATTTTAAATATTTGCTACTAATAATGAATGTTTAATTAATTCTTCATTTTATTATAGATAATGATGATAATAAATAAACACCATGCCTTTTTAAAAGCTGCAATGTTTTGCTTGTGTTCCCATTGAGGTCAATACTGTGTTTGTTCATGTGTGCTGCAGGAGAGCCAGTGGCTGGACAGTGTGTCTCTGCTGATTAAGGACTCATTGGAAGGAGACATGATTGACAACCTGTCTGGGTCAGTTTTTCACCACTACTGCTCTTCTCCTGTCTGCAAGGATTGCAAAAGTCACTCACAAGAGGTAAGTGTGGGATTTACAAACACAAACACATTATCTCCCTTACTGCTGTAAGTAATTCATTTTGTTGAACCAGCGGAAGACAGGGATGGTAGATTTATTATCTTGTTATGAATAAGACATCGTGCTAATTTCTTTTTCTACCAGATTTGTCTTTTTAGTTTTTGTTGTTGCTTCTTTTCTTACATTGTATAGCAGGGAAAATATACATTGAATACATCTTTTTTTCTATAAATGTTGGTAACAACTCAATTATTCCATATATACAATAAATCTCTAGGTTAATTTTGTTTGTAGGTAACTACAATGATAAGTATTCTTCTTTATAAGTCTTGAACGCTCCTACTGAAAAGCCTCTTTTTGTGGTGACAACTTAAAAAACTGCTTGAATGGGCCATATATCAGCATTATTTTCCTTTTCTGAAACCAGTGGAGAGTTTCTTTGGCTGTTTGTTAGAGATCCTTCTCTAAAAAACAGCCCCACGCCATGATGTTCTATGCTCCAAGCTTCACTGTTGGTATTTTTCTTTTGGGTTGATCCTCCAATAAACATGTTTGCAAAAACATAAAAGGCCTTAAATATTGATCTTATATGTCCAACTATATTGTTCCAATACTTCACTGGCTTGTTCAAATGGTCTGTAGCAAACTCTAAACAAGCTTCAACATTCAACATATTTTTTCAGCAGTAAAGCATTAATGCATAATTACAGCTTTCTTTGAAACAACAATACCTGCTTGGCTCTTGGGCAACTCTTCTGATTATTCTTTTGACTCCGACACCTAGTTAGAGACCGTTTCAGGTGAAATTATGTTCTTTACGCTTCTGGATTATGGGCCCAACCCTTTCACATTTAGAAGTTTAGAAAACACCTGTAACCAATGCCATCAGTATGTTTTGCAAAGGTTGTGGAGGCTTTGAAAAGAGTTTTGCTTTTACCCATTATGAGATGCTTCCTGTGTGATACCGTAGCTAATAAGATATGCTTTCATAGACCAACAATTAAGATTAAACCAGTTCAAAATAAGTGGCACTGATAGGAGGCACTGAGATTTTAGAAATACAACAAGATGTCAGCTGGCTATCTTGGCCTTCTATGCCATTTATACGTCATTTTAAAAATGTTACTTCACATTAATTCTTGGACTAATTTGTTTCGAGTTTTTATGTGTGGATCAATGGATTGTTGCAAACATCTGCTGTAAATTTCATATCAATAGCCCTAATAGAAATATATTTACTGAGAAAAACATTGACCTGTTTTTTTAAACTGTATTTCAAAAGGTTTTTATACATTAAACAACACTAAAGAAACATTCAGATTAAGTTAAACAAATATGTGCGCAAACTGGACAACACAACCCCGCCTTCCTACCCTCAAGACACTCACACACAAAAACAAGAATGTGATCAAAGAAACTCCTTCAGCACCAATCAATATTTGTTCTACAGAATTTGACAATAAACCACAATGCAAATTTGTCCTCAAGTCAAGTTTTTTTATAAAGCGCTTTTCAGCAACAAGGCACTCAAAGCGCTGACACAAGTCCTGTAATTATGATCACTTGAGCAACTTTAATTGGGCATATTTCAGAAAAGACTGCCCTATTTGATTAAGCCTAGTAGTTCTACCCTTAAAAGTGTACATGACGTTTTCTATTTTCAGTATAGAATATCCTTAATTCACTGCGAGTAAGATGGGCGGTACTTTGTTCTTCCAGTTCAATGTTAGTCTGTGAGCAAGGAGTTTGCAGAAGGCCGGAAAATCACACTGGTACTTTTTAAGAGGGGATCTAAAGGCAACCTAAAAAGTGTCTGAAAGCATATTGAATGCAAGAGTCCAGAAGGAGATTAGTTTAGAGCAGCTCCAAAAATGGTGGAAATTTGTATCTGGTGTTATTTTACAGTGATCACAGGTGGGATCGGTGCCCGGGAAACTCTTCGACAACTTAAATTCAATTCAATTCAGTTTTATTTATATAGCGCCAATTCACAACACATGTTGTCTCAAGGCACTTCACAACAGTCAGGTACATACATTCCAATTAATCCTAACCATTGAACAGTGCAGTCAAAGTTAGTTATTTATTCAAATTGGATAAAAAGTTTTTCTGTCTAAGGAAACCCAGCAGATTGCATCCAGTCAGTGACTTGCAGCATTCACTCCTCCTGGATGAGCATGTAGAGACAGTGGACAGTCACTGGCGTTGACTTTGCAGCAATCCCTCTTACTGAGCATGCATGTAGGGACAGCGGAGAGGAAAAACTCCCTTTTAACAGGAAGAAACCTCCAGCAGAACCAGGCTCAGTGTGAGCGGCCATCTGCCATGACCAACTGGGGGTTAGAGAGAACAGAGCAGAGACACAAAGAGAACAAAGAAGCACTGATCCAGGAGTACTTTCTATGGAAAGGAAAAGTAAATGTTAATGGATGTAGCTCCTTTTGTCGTTTCACCTAGAAAGAAAGAACGGATAAACTCTGAGCCAGTTTTCAAGGTTAGAGTCTGAAAGAGAGCACATATAATTAGTTACAGTTAAGCTCAGTCAATCACCATGTCTAGGAGAGAGAAAGGGTTAAACACTAAAAGACAGGGCCATGTGGATCATCGGTAGAGGGTGAGCATTAAGTTGTTGCCATCAGAAGCTCGGACAATTCCCCTCTCCAGAAAGGTGTCACAGGTAGACACCGAGCCAGGCCAGGTGTAGCTTCCAGGAAGAGAAAAGAGAGAGAACAAAGTTAAAAGCTGAAATAACAGCAAATAATGCAAAATTGGAGAGTAGTGTGAGAATGTAGCGAAGAGGGTGAAAGTGGTCATTATGTCCCCCAGCAGCCTAAGCCTATCGCAGCATAACTACACAGATAGTTTCAGTTCAGATTATTTAGTTAAACAGCGCTTATTTACAACAATGTCATTTCAAGGAACCCCACAAAGGGTCCCACTGATAGTCATTGTTATACTAAAAACCACAAGGATTGGGATACCTCCCTCTGTCAGACTGATTATAACCATTATAAAAGAGAAGGGGTCATATAGGTAGCAGAAATGGAGGGTGTGTTTGCACCTCAACCATAACTGAGCCGGTTTAGGCTAAACCTGACTCCCTCTTACTCCAACCAACAGGGAGGGAGCTAAGCCACTCTAACTATAAGCTTTATCAAAAAGGAAAGTTTTAAGTCTAGCCTTAAAAGTAGACAGGTGTCTGCCTCACGGACCAAAAGGCTGGTTCCACAGGAGATGAGCCTGATAACTGATCTGCCTCCCATTCTACTTCTAGAGACTCTAGGAACCACCAGTAAATCTGCAGTCTGAGAATGAAGTGCCCTGTTAAGAACATATGGAACAATCAGATCTCTGATGTATGATGGAGCTAGAACATTAAGGCCTTTATATGTGAGGAGGAGAATTTTAAATTATATTCTGGATTTAACAGGGAGCCAATGAAGGGACGCTAAAATAGGAGAAATATGATCTCTCTTTTTAATTTGCTGCAGCATTTTGAATCAGCTGAAGGCTTTTAACTGCATTTTGTGGACATCCTGATAGTAGAGAATTACAGTAGTCCAGCCTTGAAGTAACAAATGCATGGACTAGTTTTTCAGCGTCACTCCTGGATAGGATATTTCTAATTTTGGCAATGTTCTGAAGGTGAAAGAAGGAAATCCTAGAAACCTGTTTAATATGGGATTTAAATGACATGTTCTTGTCATGATTTGGGGTTGTTTGGTTTTTGGTTTCAGGTTTTTTCCTTATGTTTTTCACTGTTCAAGTTTTGAATCATGTTTCTGTTTATTTTCCTGGTCATGCTTTTGTTTTGTCATCTTGTTCATGTTTTGTCAAGTTTGGTTTTCGGATCTGGTTATGCTTTTGCTTCATGTTCTTCTCTGTTTTGCTCCAGTCACGTTTTGTTCTGTTAATTAAGTTTATTCGGTTCACCTGCTTCAAGTTAATCTGTCTCCTTGCTCCACCTGGTTTTCACGCCATATATTCACACCTGTTCTGTTAGTTGTCGCGGAAGCATCTCTTATGCTCATGTCTTGTTCTCATGCTCATGTCTAGTTCTCTAACCAAGTCTTGTCTTTTTGATCATGCCATGCTTGTCTTGCCTGCCCGTTTGTTTTGTTCCTGCCTCCTGCTGAGTGTGAGTTTTCGTAATTAAACCTTTTCTTTACTTACCATCATGCTGCCTGCTCGTCTGCATTCTGGGGTCCAATATCAAGTAAACCGTGACAGTCCTGGTCAAAAGTAACACCAAGGTTTTTTACTTTATTACCGGAGGTCAATTTAATGCCATCCAGGTTAAGTGATTGACTAAGCAGTTTCTTTTTTAAAGACTCCGGTCCAAAGACGACAACTTCTGTCTTGTCTGAATTTAGAAGCAAAAAATTTAAATTCATCCAAGTTTTTATATCTTCAAGACATGCTTGTAGTCTATCTAACTGGCTGGGTTCATCAGGATTTATGGATAAGTAAAGCTGAGTATCATCAGCGTAACAGTGAAAATTTATCCTATGGTGCCTGATAATTTTACCTATTGGAAGCATATATATAGTAAAGAGAATTGGCCCAAGTACTGAACCCTGTGGTACTCCACAATTAACCCTGGAGTTTAAAGATGATTGTTCATTTACATGAGCAAACTGGAATCTGTCAGACAGATACGATTTAAACCAGCCTAGCGCTGTTCCCCTGATCCCTACAGCATATTCCAGCCTTTTTAAGAGAATATTATGGTTGACTGTATCAAATGCAGCACTGAGATCTAACAGAACCAGTACAGACACAAGACCATTATCTGAGGTCATAAGAATATCATTAGTGACTTTCAGCAGAGCTGTTACAGTGCTATGATGAGCTCTGAAGCCTGACTGAAACTCTTCAAACAGGTTGTTGCTGTGTAAATGCTCACACATTTGATTAGCAAATATTTTCTCAAGAATTTTAGATAAGAATGGAAGATTGGATATAGGTCTGTAATTTTTCAAGTCATCTCGATCAAGCAAAGGTTTCTTAAGTAAAGGTTTAATTACAGCTACCTTAAAAGCCTGTGGTACATATCCATTTACTAAACATAGATTAATCATATCTAAAAAGGGGCAGGTAATCAGAGGGAACACTTCCTTAAATAATTTTGTTGGGATTGGGTCTAACATACAAGTTGAAGGTTTAGATGAAGCTAATATTTCTGATAACTCAAGAAGCTTCTCAGGATCAAAACAGTCCAAACACAAATCAGGTTCTGCAGTTATTTCCAATGTTGTCTCACTTGCTGAGGATGAAGTAATCATCTTCGGGAGTATGTCAAAGATTTTCTTTTTAATAGAATAAATTTTATTTAAGAAGAATCCCATAAAGTCATGACTGCTAAGAGCTAAGGGAATGGATGGCTCAACAGAGCTATGGCTCTGTGTAAGTTTAGCCACTGTACTAAAGAGAAAACTAGGATTATTCGTGTTTTCTTCTATTGGTGATGAGAAATAAGCTGTTCTGGCTTGGCGAAGTGTCTTTTTATACAACAGCAGGCTATTTTTCCAGATTAAGTAGGAATCCTCTAGGTGTGTAGAGCACCATTTTCTCTCCAATTTTCTAACATTATGCTTTAAAGTATGCAGCTCTGAATTAAACCAAGGAGCATGCCTCCTATGAATGATTACCTTCTTTTCCAAGGGGGCTGTATTGTCTAATGCATCACGCAATGATGAAGAAACACTATGAACAAAAGAATCAATTTGTGAAGGGGCAGAAACAAAATTATTGCCCTCCACTGTGCTTTTCAGTGGTAATGAGGAAATTAAAAGTGGAACTGATTTCTTTAAAGGTTGTTACAGCATCGCCTGATAATGATCTACTGTAATGAAATTTTCTTTCAGGCGTGGAGTACTCGGTTAAATTAAACTCAAAAGTTATTAAGAAATGGTCAGACAGGACAGGGTTATGAGAAAATATTGTTATGTCTTTACACTCAATGCCATATGTCAGCACAAGGTCCAGAGAATGAAGATGAAGGTGGGTAGGTTTGTTAATGGTTTGAGCAAAGCCAATTGAGTCTAAGATAGCATTAAACGCTATATTTAGGCTGTCACTTTCAGTGTCAGCATGAATGTTAAAATCCCCCACTATAATAACTTTATCTGTATTTAACACTAAATCAGATTAAAGGTCTGAAAACATCTAAAAATTGAGAGTAAGGGCCTGGTGGATGGTACAAAACAACAAACAGAAGTGGTTTTAGTGCTTTGCAATTCGGGTGAGGAAAACTAAGGATTAAATATTCAAAAGAGTTGTAGCTATTGATTGGTCTGAGACTAATCAATAAATCGGACTGAAAGATGGTTGCTTGTCTTCCGTACTTTGAACTTGGTGTATATTTTACATTGTAACAGACCATATCTAGCGCAAACTGAAGATGTTGTTCCACTGTTCATCTGTTAGATTTATTCTCAAGTCCTGCTTCCACCTCTGCCTAATAATGGCAAGAGAAGGGTAATGTAGAGAAGACAGTATATTGTAAAGAACTGTAATAATTCCTTTGAATGACTTGAATGATGTTAACAAGGTGTCAGCGTCCGGCTTCGGGGGTAGAGCCACAAAATGGGCGTGCTGCTTTCTAACAAAGTCACAGATCTGCAAGTATAGAAAAAAGGTTGTACGTGACATACTAAAGTGTGAGCATAACTGTTGAAAAGATATAAAAGATCAATCCACAAAAAGACACTAAATATTTTGATGCCACCGCCAATCTAGAAATACATCATCCTCTAGCGAGGGGGGGAACATATGATTTGTCTGAATATGGCCTTTAAGTGATAAATAGTGCCATCCATACCATCGTCAGACCTCTTTCCAAACTTTATGAGTAGCTTCAACCACCTGATTTTTTGGGAAAGGAGCAGAGTCTGTGACCAGAGAAGAATGCACTAAAATAGCCAATGATGAGGGGCTATAAGACCTTGGCTCCAGTACACACCACAAGAGGGTATCGGCACCCGGGTCTTCATATAACAAGTGAACAATAGGGTGGATATTTGCTCCTGAATAGTACTGATGTAAATTTGGTTCGCCTGTACCATCTAGCTCTTTTGGACTCTGTACATAGGTTTTGCTCAAGCATGGTGGTTTACAATCCCAAATGAAGCTAGACATAAGACTATCCCCTAAAAAAAATAAATTGGAAATAAATATTGGAATAACTGAAAGAGATAACTGAATTTAGTTTATTTTGCCAGCAACTGCAAAAATGAGATCTCATTAGTTGTCTTCCCAACTCAAAGTCCATTGCCAGAATTGGATCCTCGAGTGTTCCTTTATCCTAGGGAGAGTGATATGCAGAGTGGCAAGGAAGCACAGACCAAATTTCTTTCAATCAATCTCAGCTGCTTTTCACTTCTCCAAAGGCAGCACTCTTTGCCATCACTACACTTTCTTTCCATTGAACATCAGAGGCTTTAAACTTGCTCAGGCTTTGGTTTCGCTCACAGGGACCGATGCGCTCTGTCCAACAGAGAGACTTCCTCTTGTGTCAGAATGTCTTAAAAAAGTGGAGAAACGAACTTAGTAAGTTGTTCCTGTTCCGCACCCTCTTCATCTCCAACAAGCTGCAGATTGTTACGCCTGGAACTACCCTCTAGGTCCTCGCATTTTGTCTGCAAAGTCTTCACTTTTTTCTGAAGTTGTATAGTTGAGTTGAGTCACACAATCACCACTGAAGTCAGCATCTTCTTCAATGTGATGAGCATCATGCAATGAAAGCATAGCCTGCACACTATGAAGCCAAGATTGTCGTTAGCTCAGTTCTAACAGAATCGATTTACACTTTCAAGCTATCTCTCAAGTCGTGTATGTCTGCTCTAATTTTCTTACAGATGGACTCATGTAGACTGTCCAGGGATTTGGAAAGCATCTTAGCTGTTAGCATCTAGTCAGCCTCAGGTTAATCTGGCTTGGACGCTAATGTGGCAGAGCTAGCCTGGGAGATGCCACGTTTTTTATTTGCTTTATTCAGTCATTGAGGTAGTCATTTTCAGGCTTTATATGTAACGGTTAGTCTTTCTGTATGTTATAGTACCAAATTATTGATCTAGCCAAGTAAAAACAGAACTAAAGTAACATTAAAAATCGATATGTACAGAGCTTCTAAGCATCTCACAATCTACATCTAACAGCAACCCCACATTGACCTGTTTAATACTTGTTTTTTCCATTGTATTGAAAGTGCAGAAAACTAAATAGCACACTTAAAGTTACCATGCATTAAAATAACTAGATAAAAAAAATGCATGACAAAAACAGAATTTAAATCACTGTGAATTTACAAAGTTTTATTAACTATTTTACTGTCTTAAGCTGCAAAATGCAGAATGTGTGTATTTGTGTCATAAATGGATGCATGATGCTACTCTTATCAACATTCTCACTTGACTAATTTGGATCTTTTTAAGATTTATGATCCAAGGCTATGAGCAATTGCCTTAGTTCTCTAACAATATCAATGATTCATGAATGGATGAATCTACCTGCAAAGATAAAGTCATTTTACACAAGAAGCAAAAATAAGGGTTTTAAATATGTTTATAGTCCTTACACATGTTTTAAATCAGAGAAGACTAATGTATTTAATAAAATTATCACATGACCTTAGAGCTTGGGTTTATTATTAGGTAAGTTTATGTTCAAGAATCATCTGTTTAAAAAATATGAAGATGCACACGTCAAGAAATCACTCTGCAATCAAGTCAAAATACTAAAAATACTAAAATTGTTTTTAACACATAAAATTACTGTGTTTCAAACAATAGGGTAATAAATCAGTCTCTTTATACAATAAAAGGTTTTATTAGGACATTAATGTGGGAAATATGTCAATTCAAAATCAGCTTTTAATCCCTTAGGGTTTCCTAATTTATGTCCTTTCCATCAATTGTTTATCTATTTTTTCTTTAATTCGTTCAAAAACAAATTAGAATGCAAATGTAATTTTCTTTGATGTTAGTAATGTTTACATCTTGTAGGGCAGACCTCACAGCTAACTTGTTTCCGAAACCTGTGGGACTATCCTGACAATTGTTCTGTATAATATGGTTGTCCCTCAAATGGCCAGTTATACTTTTAAGTGTTAAAAGCTTGACATGCAATATTGTGTCTTGAGTTAATTAGTGCTGCAGTAAACAAGTTTTATCACAATTCAATGGGCTGTCAATACACTTATCCTGTATGATATATCTACAGAATTACTTTTACTTTGTGTGGAAACGTGTTCGTTTCACTTTATAGGTGTTTTACATAATAGGTTATATTTGAGAGTTATGAACTAACAGGTCCTCTATGCATAATCTAGAAAAGTTACCTTGGACCACTTTGAAGAGACATTTACAGTTACATTTGTAGAATTATACTCTGTTGTAATATAGCCGACATTTCTAATGCACCACACTCAGTGTTGTCTGAAAACATGTTCTTTTTTTAACTACATCAAAAGCCCAACACTCCCAGTTGGACCCCTGTTTGCCCCCAGAACTGCCGTAAGTCTTTGTGGGACAGATTCAACGAGGAGTTGAAACATTCCTCAGAGATTTTGGTTCATATTGACATAATAGTGTCACACAGTTGTTGCATATTTGTTGGCTGAACATTCGTGACCCAAATCTCTTGCTCTATCACACACCTAAGATGCTGTATTGGATTGTGATCTAGTGACTGGAGGCCATTGGAGTATAATGAACTCATTGTCATCTTTTAGAAGACAGTTAGTTTGAGATCATTTCAGCTCTGCAGCATGGTTCACTATTGGGCTGGAAGTAGCTATCAGATGCTAGGTTGGTACACTGGTTATACAAGAATGGGCATGCTCAGCAACAATATTGAGATTTACAGTGGCCTTTGAAAAATGTTAAAACGGCACCACTGAAATAGAGACTCATCAGACCAGGCAACGTCTTTCCAAACTGCTAGTGAGAATTTTTTTTTTATTCTTTAGCTGATGACTGTCATAAAGGGTGGTTTTAGGAGAAGAACCCAAGCACAGACAGGAATGTGGAAGAAGCACTGTGAGTTGAAAGATGTATTGTATAATGATAAGCAAACCTACAGAAGGAACACAAGGAGAAGATGTTGTGGAGCACAGGAATAACAAACAAGGAGGACATGGGAGCACAAAGGAAACATTCACATTGGAGGGAACGGGTACATGAATAAAGAAGGAAGAAACTAAATAAAAATAAATTAACTAATAAGGCAATAACTATCTGACAATTAATTAACTCAGAGAAATGAATTGAATACAGCTTCAAAATTAATAAAGAACTCATAAGAGATCAAAACAAAAATAAACTACAATGTTGAAATTCCAAAAGTAAACATCTATGTACCAGTCAAATAGATGTGTGCACAAACTGTAGTTTTATGTGTGGTGAAGTGTGCTACTGAGAGGTGATTCTGATATAATGTGTGTGTTTTAATTTGTGCCGAACTCAGATCATTTCAATAGTCAGATACAGGTGTAAGTTAAAAGTAAAATGAATTGTTCCCAAAGTTTTAATGTGTCTTTAAAGAATTTTATTGAAACTGTTTGCACTGTAATAAATATTAGTAAAACAAAATGTATGTCCCGTTTTTGGTGCATAATTTTGTAAGAAAAAGATTTATTCATGTGATTTTTTTTTCTCCAGCTGACTAACTGTTGTGTATTGTGATGCAGATCCGATTGGCAGAGGTGGAGCAGGCATCACTGATGTCAGAACAGCTGTCAGACAAATCCTCATCTCCAGTGTTACCCGATGACCTCAGCCTGGATGAACACAGCAGCTACCAGCTGCTTGTCAGAGACAGTAAGGTGTGTGTACTGACTCTCTCGCTCATGCTTAAGAACTTCCCAACTCACTTGTCATACTTGTGTTGTTTTACACTGGCTACAAAGATTTCTTTCAAGCTCAGCATGCTCAAGTTATTTATAATATATAAAATCTTACACTTTATTTGAAAAAATCCAGCAATTAAGGGACTTTACTCACTAACTTTAATGAATAGAAGAATAATTGTCACTCAAGCACATGCATTTAGTGTCTTGCAAAACTATTTATATCTCTTGAATTTTTTATGTTAAAAAACAAAGTTCAATGTATATTAGCAGGATTTTCTATGGTAGACAAAGTATTGCATAATTGTGAAGTGGAAAGAATAGGATATATAGTTTTTTATTTATTTCCAGAAACGAAAATCTTAAAAGTGTGGCATCTGTTTGCTTGCCCATGCTACTTTGCAAAATAATTCAAGCTCAGTCCAGTGGATTGTGTCTGTGAACAACAATTTTCAAGCTTTACCTAATGAATTTTTCTCAATTGAATTTAAGCCTGGACTTTGACTGGGCTACTTTGTACTATTGTCTCAAAAAAATCCTAACAAAATAATTGGAGGTTTATTGATGTAATGAAACAGAATATAAAGAATTTGGCAAGACACTGCACAAATAAATCTATTTGAGGTCTTAAAGAGCTAGAAATCGTGCTGATAGACTATTCAATTCATTTCAATTCAGCTTTATTTATATATCGCCTGTTTAGTTGTTTTAAAGTTACTTATGTCCCCTTATTAGAAACAAAGGAAGATATGTAACTTTACTTTTGGCTCCACTCTTTGTAACGAGTGGAGCCAAAAGTATAAAAACTGAGATTTTTCATTTGTTTGGGGTTCTTCAGCTTTCTTCATCTGCTACAGGAGGAATTGAAGGTCCTGGTACAGAGTTGTACTATTTTTCTTCTTTAAAGCATTAAATCAGTTTGAACCTTTTTAATGGGATTTTAGTATTTTATCTTTTATGTTTGGGCAAATGTTTAGTCTGAGATTAAAGAACGGTGGATCCGCAGACAGCGATTTAAAGCCAATTCTCAACACGTGTCGTCTCAAGGCACTTAACAAAGTCAATTCAATCCATCATACAGATTTCAAGTCAGGTACATAAATTCGAATTAATCCTAACTGTCAAACAGTGCAGTCAAGTTCAATGTTTTATATAAATTGGTTAAAACGTTTTTCTATCTAAGAAAACCCAGCAGATTGCATCTAGTCAGTGACTCCTTCTGGATGAGCATGTAGTAACAGTGGGCAGATGCTTGCATTGACTTTGCAGCAATCCCTCATATTGAGCATGGTTGTAGCAACAGTGGAGAGGAAAAGTTGTTAAGTTGTTGGCAGCAGCAGCTTGGTCAATGCACCCCTCTAGGAAGGTGCCACAGCTAAACACAGAGCCAGGCCAGATGTAGGTTATAGAAAGAGAAAAAAAGAGAGAGAACATAAAGTTAAAAGTTGAAATAACAGCAAATTGGAGAGTAGTATGAGAATGTAGCAGAAAGAGTGAAAGTGGCCATTATGTCCTTCAGCAGCCTAAGCGTATCGCAGCATAACTATAGAGTAGCTCAGGAAAACCTAATCCACTCTAACTATAAGCTTTATCAAAAAGGAAAGTTTTAAGCCTAGCCTTAAAAGTAGACAGGGTGTCCGCCTCACAGACTAAAACTGGGTGTCAGGATTCGTGTAGCGGAGGACCCCAGAATGCAGATGAGCAGGCAGCATGACAGTAAGTGAAATGATTTAATTAACAAAACTTACTACAGACAGTGAAGGCAAAGACAGACATGGGCAGGCTGGAAAGACAGGCTTGGCATGATCAAAGGACAAGACATGAACAGAGAGAGCGATCCAAAGTGTTTCCGCAAGGAATGAACAGTACAGATGTGTATATATGGAGCAAGAATCAGGTGAAACGAGGAGACTGAATGCTAGGTGCAGGTGAACCGATTGAAGATGATTGAAGACAGGAGAGAACAAAACGTGGCTGGAGCAAAACAGAGACTCTTGAATACAAACTTAAACACAACTAGTAAACCATGAAACTAAACCATAACCAGATCCAAAAAACCTAACTTGACAAAACATGAACTAGCAGACAAAAACTAAAGCGTGACCAGGAAAATAACAGAAGCATGATTCAAAACCTATCAAGAATAATAAGAAGAAGAAGAAGAAGAAGAAGAAGAACCCCAAAACACCCTCAAAGCATGACACTGGGAGCTGGCTCCACAGGAGAGGAGCCTGATAACTAAAGGATCTTCCTCCCATTCCACTTCTAGACACTCAAGGAACCATCAGTAAACCTGCAGTCTGAGAACAAAGGGCTTTGTTAGGAATATATGGAACAATCAGATCTCTGATGTATGATGGAGCTAGATCATTAAGGGCTTTATATGTGAGGAGGTGAATTTTGAATTCTACTCTGGATTTAACAGGGAGAAAATGAAGGGAAGCTAAAATAGGAGAAATATGATCTCTCTTTGTAATTTTAATCAGAACTCTTGTTGCAGCATTTTGGGTCAGCTGAAGGATGTACTTTGAGGACATCCTGATAAATAATTGCAATAGTCCGGCCCTGAAGTAACAAATGCATGGACTAGTTTTTCAGCATCTTTCCTGGATAGGATATTTCTAATGTTGGCAATATTTTGGAGGTGAAAGAAGGAAATCCTAGACACCTGTTTAATATTGGATTTAAATGACATGTCCTGGTCAAAAATAATACCAGGACTATAACTTGCTAATTACCTTTAATTAGCATTTATATTTTAGTGAATGTCTAAAAAACGTCTCCCACTGTGTTTTGATGTGGTTGAGTTGTGGTGTGTGTGCAATTTCTGTGAGATCATGTGTAAGACAGAATGTGTCTTTCATACATCCATCATCCAATGAAGTCTTTGCTCGAGTCCAGCTGGCCTATTTCATCTCGCCATTACTAATGCACAGTTCATTTGATTCAGTGTGCAGCCAACAACAACAACAACTAAGCAGTTTGGTGCTTGGAAGGCTGCTGTTATTTTCTTGTTAGTGCAAGAAATTTCATATCAGACTTGCTTGGATGCAGAAAGATGTAGGCATGATGCACAAGCGTTTTGAAATTGGAAACAAATTGATTTGATGGAAATAAATTGATTAGAGGAAATGAAAGGCTTCAACCTGATATGTTTACTGCTACAGTGAAACTCCAGTGTATTTGGATGTAGTGCTGATTCTCTGTGCATATCTCTGTACCCTAACCTTTCTTGACTTACTCTGCTTTTTTATAATTTCTCTATCATGCTTTCAGAGGGGCAGCAGTGACTCTCACAGTTCAGAGGAGTTGCTCATGCAGGGAAGCTGCAGAAGACATCACCCCTCTAGTTCAGGAAGTAATGGTGGAGTTCAGGAGTGTGTGAAGTTCATCCGTCCACCTCTAAATCCTCCTTCACGAGAGCAGCAAACCTCAGCACATGAAAAAGGTAGTTTAGTGGATGAAAAGCTTGTGTTTATAAATTTCTTTTTCATTATTTTGCTTTTTCTGTCCATATTGCACCTCAAGTTTAAATACAAAGCATTGGATTTTTAACAAAACCTTTACTCATGCTAGCTATATATATATATATATATATATATTCATATTTCATTAGTTAATCATAAACAGTGAGGTAGTATAAAATACAACATATCCAGAGTAGTATTGTCTGGCTTTAAGGAAATGGAATGAGAAGAGAAGCTAGAACTGGTGTGAGAGGTTGAGCGTGCCAGCTAGATATTGAGACTCACCTCCATTGATTTAGTACTCTGAACCCCTGGAGTTGCCCAGGGAGAGAGGTGCTGAGAAAGTGGGAGGTTTATCCCAAACTTCTATTGTAGTGCCTCAGTGTTGCTTATAGGTGCCTATGTGGTGTCTTTTCCAGCTTGGGATTCAATTTGGTGTCCTGGCAAACTTTAACGACCATTTGGGCAATAGTAGAGTTAGCTGGAAAGGTGTGACTGGGAGGAATGACCTGCCTAAGCTAAATCTAAGTGGTGTTTTGTGACCAAACTTTTGCAGGCATGAGTTATCCATATCAAGCAACATATTAGAATATATGTTCATCCCAAGGTGTATTTTGTAATTGCTTCATTACATTTGCGGCACTAGGCCTAGGAAACTTGGGTGAAGAGAGGAAGGCCTGTCAACTGATCAGTCACTGGACAAGCTTAGTACACCAAAATCAATTGACAGTGTGACCTGAGGAAGTATGGCTGAGGACCCTATTCATGAGATCTTCAAGCATTACCACCAGAAAAGTTTTGTCTATGTCCCAGTGGAGTCTGGGCATATAGAACCAAAATGGATCAGCTTCCACTGCCTGAAGGTCACTGGCTGTGAACAAAGGGCCTGTTGATAGACCAGTGGTGACTGAAGCTGGGAAGCTAGATGAAGAAGCCTCTAGAGCTTGGGTGTCTCTAAGGGCTACTGAAGCTACTGCCATGTACTGGGTAAACACAAGGTCACAGAAGCAAAGACAGGTGGTTTACTTTTAGTTGGTCTCAATGAAGGTCTGGAAATCTATTTGATGACAGAAAGAAGTTAACCATAGCCTGCCTAAGGCTGTTCTTGGTTTGGTGATGCAACTGCAAAGCCAAACTGGATGATGTTGAGCTGTGAAAGGAAAACTTTGAGGATTTCCTATAGTAACTGTGGCATACATGAAGTAGGCAGAATTGTAGGACTCGGGTGGAGGGTGAATTCTTTAACACTGAATTGACCAAAGCTCCATAGTGGCAGGGCACCACAAGTGGACAAGATAAGATTCTCCTCGAGATGCTGAAGGTATTGGATGCTGTCACATTACATTTTAACGACTCAAGGATTACTAGGACAATGCCCATGGAGTGGCAGACTGGAATTCTCCAGTCAGTCATGGTGAAGAAAGAGCTTAACTAAATGGGAAATCTTTGATTTACAGCTAAAGCTACAATTCCACCTTCATGACTGAAAAAACTACGTCTCTTACACAAGTAGCTTCATTCACAGGGTATCTCATATAGCCTGGGAACACCGTGAAATACCTCCAAAACAGGCTAGAAACTGTTGCTGGGAAGGGGGATACCTGGCTTTCTCTCCTGAAATCGTTAACACTACTATGATCGAATGTCAAATAAGGAGACAAAGGATGAAGGGATGCATTTTATAATAAGTTCCTTAGTCACTTTTTGTTTTGTTTTTTCATCTGTTGGTTCCTTTGGAAAATCTAGAAAATAACAAAAAGGAACAGTCACACTGATGTTGTGCTCAAGAGCTGCAAACAGCACACTGCACTTTTTAGCCTAATCATGCCCTCTCTTTTTTGCTTTTGGCATTTGCATAATAAAATTATACTATTAGCTTACATAGTGTTAAATGGATAAAGCAACTACTGTTTGTTTATATTTCTGACCAAAGTAGTTGTATAAGTACAATGGGCCAATTTATAGAGAAAACAGAGTGCCTTATGAAACAAAATGGTAAATTAACATAATCATGCCCTTCTAATGGGTAATTTTAGTAAATGTTTATGCAAAAAATAGTGTTTGGAATAGTGTTCGGTGTGGTTTTAGGTAGCTATGCTATGTTCTTATTAACAGGGCATATCTGGTAAAAGGCATCATGCATGTCCAATGTGCAGTCACAGACACAAGGGATTTCAAAGCCAATACAAATTTAGATATTTTGAGACCAGTTCTACCTACAATGAATTTAATGTCAGGTTTGAATAAGCCCACTGTTGTCATGACCCATGGGCATTGATGTTTTAGCTTTATTTTGTTTGTTTTCTGATCATTTCTGGGGTGTTTGTTAGAACAGGTTTGCCATATTCATTTTATTTCTCTGTGTTCATTATTGTTGTTAGGTTCTTGTCATATAGTTTAACTCCTTTTGGTTTAGTTTCATACCTAATGCTTGTGTTTCTCTCTGTGTATTTTTGTTTAGACTCTCTTAGACCCATTTGATTTGTAGATGCTCTGTATTTAGTTCAGCTCTCCTTGTTTATTGGTCTCATTTCCTCAGTTCCCCTGCTTAGTACTCTCCCTCAGTTGTTTAGTATGCCCCTGATTAGACATACGTGATTTCTATGTAACTCTTCACTCTTCAGCATCATGCACTGTATTTTCTAAGTTTGGGTGAACTGCCACATGAAGTCCTGAAAACTGGTTATTCTTGTTTTTTTGTTTTTGGGTTTTTTTTTTGTTGTTCAGAAAAACGTTGTCAACTATGTTAATAAACAAATAGCAACAGTTTCCAAAATGTTTTAGGGTTATTAATTTTAAAACTTCTATGTTCGATGGAAAACACTTTTCAAGGTCTCTAAGTTTGAAACAATTATTGCCTAAAATCATGCATCATACTTTGACATATGTCTGTGATTTGTTTTATTATTCTGACTTTAATAACATATTATTAATTTTATTTGTTTAATATTCAATCTTCACTGAAGCCTCATCTTCTTTTTACAGAGATCAGTGAAAAAAGATGCAGTAGAGCTGGTGATGTCGCTTCACTCATTTTTCACCTACCAGCAGACTTTTTCCACCCAGCTTCTGCAGCACACTCAGACAGTCATGGGGACAGCATGAGCCCTAACGACATAAGCCCATCCAGGTTGGCCTCCCCTGCCTCCTGGGCCTCCCTACGCTCTCCTGGATCCAGCAGCAGGCCTTTAAGCTCTCAGGTAATGAGATAACCATCTCCTGTATTAAATATAGAAAAGCCATCTAGTTAGGTTTTGCCATATGTAGATTATAGAGAGAGCATTTATGTCACTGACACTCTAATGTCCCTCGATAAAAGGTCCTTAAGTTGTAGATTATTTTTGCCTCTACTGGAGTTGCAAGAACTGACATATATTTGACACAGTTCTGTAGATTGTGCTGTATATCAACACTTAACTGAGTGATGTGAGAACTCAAAACAGTCACCTCTTGTGGCCTTTCATTCAGACAATAACTGTGTTTTTTATGATAAAGATTTCTTATTACCATTTAATGAAAATATTAATACACAGTGAAACTAAGGCCGCTCTTTTCTCGGCTTCTGCATAAAACAACCAAGAATGAAAAAAAAAAGCTTTTTTTAGTTCTTGCCCTTTTTGTAACCATGGAAACAGATTTTCCCCTTCTCGGGTACCTGCTTGGTTTGTTTAGCTCGTGCCTGAGTGCCTCTGTGATCCTCAGCTGCTACAGTAATGCTCTGGGGCACTCACCTAATTAGCCTAGCCAGCCCCAAGCCTGATACTGACGCTGTGCACACTGTTGTTCTTGGCTCGGATTCCTTGCAGTCTCCCATGTAGCCTTTTCTTCTGTTTCTGTATTTTTTTTTTCTCCCTGGCGATCTTCATCTTTGTGTGTTCCTTCTCAGCCATATTATTCTTTTGGATACACTCATTTCAGGCTTATTGTGGTCCAACATACATGAAAATGAATCTTGTGTCATACAAGAGATGAGCATCATCGTCAATCATTTAAATTGACTACATTCAATATATCTTTACTGTAGGCTTTGGCCTAAAAGAGACTGATCAGTAATTGTCTGTGGATATTTACAGGTACATCTAAATAAATTAATTAATAAATTAATCAGTACAACAGAATATCAATATAATCTCAACAATAAGTTCAAATAATTAAATTCAAAAAGTAAAGATATTATAATGCTTCATTACAGTGTAATATATTTTAGAGTTTATGTCTCATGATTACAACAAATGAAACTCAGAATTTCAATTTCTCAGAAAATTTGAATATTACACGATACCAACAAAAAACTTTTAATACAGAAATGTTGGCCAACACGATCACAGGGACAACTGCTAGACTTTACAGTTGTACAGCAGATTGTCACTGACACCCTCCACAAGAAGGGTAAGTCACAAAAAATCTTGGCTAAAAAGCTGGTTGTTAATCAAGCACATTATTGGAAAATTGAGTGAAAGGAAAAAGAGTAGTAGAAATAAATAACCTTGAGAGGGTTGTGAAGTGCAGCAGAATAATAAGTTTGTGACAGGTCCAAAAGGTGTGAGCTGCAGTTGAAGTCAGTGTTTCAACAGCCTCCCCAAACAGATGTATCCAGGACTACAACTGTAACATTTCTTTTGTTAAGCTTCTCCTGAACTACCAACAATATCCGAAGCATCTCACCTGGGCTAAAGAGAAAAATGACTAGACTGTTGTCAATTAGTCTGCAGTCCTCCTTGTAGATTAAAGTACATTTTGCACATTTTATTTTATTTATTTACTTTTATTTAGACAGGTAAGCTTATTGAGGCTGGTAGTCTCATTTACAACAGAGACCTGTAGAACAGATACAAGACATAAGTTACATAAAATAACACAAAAATCATGAATCATTTCCTTGGCATTTAAAAAGGAACAAAGTTTAAACCTAACTCAAAATCAAGTACAGACTTGAAATGATGATTTTTCTATTTTCTTTTAAATTTGCTTAATATGTCCCAGAAAGATCAGACTGGACAATTTCAGTTCTTGCTGCACTGTATTCCAGAGATACAGAGCAGAATAAGAGAAGGTCTTTTTTTTCAAATTCTGTGCAAACTGAGAGGACACTGAAAGAAATAAAATACCCGGAACATAGGCTGTGACCATACTGTCTTTGAGACATTTTGGAATGTAAATATGGAGGCAGCAGGCCGAGGATGGATTTACAAATGAAAGTATACCAGTGTTGAAGTCTGTGGGTAGATAATGATGGCCAGTTTATCGTTGAGAATAGGGTACACTGATGTGTGAAGGCTTTACATTTTGTTATAAATCACAAGGTTCGGCATTCTTATACACAACATCACCATAGTTTAGCAGCAGAAGGAAGGTTGCAGACACAAGATTTTTATGAGAGAGCCACAAGAGAAAAATATGAACTATTTCAAAAAAAGAATCCTAAATTTAGGTTCAGTTTTTTCAGAATATGGTCAATGTGATACTTAGAGGATACATTTTTATCTATGGCAATGCTGAGGTATTTATAAATTTCTGCAAACTTTAAATAGCTGTGCCATTTGTAGACCTAATAGGGATTATAGTTTGTGGCACTTTTGTTTTTTTGTTTGCGAAAAGCATAGCTTTTGTTTTGGCAGCATTAAGAACAACTTGGAGTTTAAATAGATCTGATTGGATGGAATAAAATGCAAAGTGTAGACACTCAGGAACCAATGTTGCAGACTTTGTCTGACAATAAATTATTGTCATCATCAGCATATAAATGCGTACTGGCCTCAATAACATTTTGACCAACATTATTAACATCAATTGAAAAAAAAGTACTGGACCCAGAATAGAGCCTTGTGCAACACATTTCATGATTTTCTTGTAATCTGAAGACAGACCACTGTGTTGTACATACTGTTAGCATCCAGACAGATGTCAACACAAAACCACCCAGCTGTTTGCTCTGAAAGACTAATCTCTAAGAGCTTCTAACAGAGGATAGAATGATCTGCAGTTACAAAATCCTTGGACTATTCAATGAAAAGGGCAGCACAGTGTCCTTTGGTATCCAGAGTTTCCCCGATATCATTTAGTGATGGCTGTTACAGTGCTGTGTTGTTTTATAAAACCAGACTGATGGCAAGATAAAAAGTTTGATCAAATCAGGTAATATTTAAGTTGGTAATTTACTAACCTTTCAAGGACCTTAGGTAAAATACAAAGTTTAGAAATGGGGTGATAGTTATTTAGAGCAGTAACTCCACCTTTTAAGAGGGGAGGAACAAAAGCTATCTTCCACACATTTGGAATGACATTAGTTTGTTGTGAAAGGTTAAAGATGAATGACACTGGCTCTGCTATAATGACTTTTTGACTTGAATTACTGAAATACATTAACTTTTGAAAATTAAAAAATGAAATGAGTATTCAATAATTATTTTCTTTGTGCAGCACCCATCCCACAGTGACTCAACCTTGGCCACTGGCAGTTCAGATGGCAGCCTGCAGGCCACACTGGATGAAGGGCTCAGCTTTAGCGTCTGCCCACCTCAACAGCTGGAACTCCCTGTGCCTCTCCTCTGCCCTGTCCCCCGCCTTTCGTTGCACCCTCGAGAAACTGCCACAGCAGATCCAGAGCAGTCATTGATAAACAGACGGAGTTCTGCTCTTACTCTGCATGCGAATCGAAGGAAACAGAGGAGCCACAGCAGCAGCAGCATTGGAAGTACCAGCCCAGGCTGCCCCCAGCAGTACTCTATGGAGCCCTCAGATGAAGAGGTGGGCACAGGGACAAGAAGAGATGGCTGCCGCCAAGCCCTCTACAGCGAACATTTGTCAGAAACACTGAACAGCCTCTCCCTTACGTCGCTGCTCACCCCAGGCGCTCTGGCACCCACAGTGATGAAGAAATGTAACAGCACAGGCTCTCTAGACCAGTCAAATCTATCTGCCCGAGGTAAAGATGGCCGACACTTATGTGCCGATCCCCATGGTTTCTTGTCCAACCCCTGGACTGAGGGAAGGGAAAAAGGTCCACAGGAGGACAGTAATGTGACAGGCATGAAGAGCAGCACTCGACATATCAACACAAGCTCCAGGAAAAAAAGATGAAACACCTCTTGCCCTTCTGTTGTGGAACAGTTAAATCATCTGCATTTCTGGTGTTTGAGCAGAGTATGAAGAGACCTTTTAACACAGGTCCTGTGAAAAAATTCTTAAACAATTCACTTCATTCAGTGTTCTGTTATATTAATTTTCTCCTCAGATTTGGCTGCTTAAGATATGTAATTTCATAAAACATGCCTCATTTTCCCTTTTGCACAGGACACGGTTATCTTTTGACAGATTTTAACAGTAATTACAAGCTGATTCACCTTTTAGCACAACCTTGATTTGGCTTTGAACTTTGCCAGTCTTGGGCTTTATATCTGAATAATCCTGATAGGACATTCACAAAAGCAATTAGAGAAAACAGGCCTGAAGTTTGTAGTGATTGACAAACATTACTAGGTGATATTAAATTACAGGACACAGGGCTTGCTTGACCCTATGTGCCCGCACCCTCTGTTAAAAAAAGAGAACAGTCTTGCATGGCTGATTATAACCTATGAAGCTCCTTTTTGAGGAAGAACTGAACTTTGTACAGCTAGTCTTGTAGTCTTTTTTAATATCCATGGATAACAGTAGCATCCCCCTTTTCCAATCTCTAGTGAATATGGTAGATTAACAAAGAACTGTATTTTATTTTTACAATTATTTTTTTTTTTCAGTTTTAAAAGACACACGTGTCTTTATTTGTGGGAAAAAGAAAGAGGGGACACAGATATAAGGAGACAAGCCAGGAGCATGGCAAATCTAAGAATAGGTAAAGGGACTCTACTAAAAAGAAAGACTTCATTAATGCTGCTGAAAATTAAAGTGAGGAGTTGGAGGAAGCATTGTTCACTTTAAGAGACAGAAACATTTTTACTTTTGAAGTACATATGAAGGGCTATAATGTACTGAGTGCAGACCTGGGCTAAATACTATTGTTAAATAACACCTCATTTAGTTTTATTACAAATTTTATCTGGGCATTTCCATTAACCAAAAATACTTCACTAATGTGAATATGTAGACATGGAAATATGCAGTCACAAATATGTTCCCGTAGTAAATGTCTGAAACACCCAAAATATAAAAATTTAAATTATCTTTAGAAGTTTTATATCAGAATAATGAAATGTAACACTTCTCAGTTTCAGGAAAAAGGCAAGAGGTTCTTCTTACTTGTTAGGGCATGTCTTTGGATAGGATTGAAGCCAGTGTGCCCTGCTTACCTAAAACACAACAACATCTGCATTACAGCGTCCAACATCGCAGGGCAGGGTTTTTTTGAGAGTCTGCTTTGACAGGGTGCTTAACAGTAAATGCTTTTGCCTTTTTTGTGCACTTGCAGTTTGGACTGTAGCACACTTTGTCAGGTACAAAAAGGAATGCTTTCATACCAACAATATGTCAATTCATACCAGGCTTGGCTATGTGGTTGAGTCAGCTTTTCAAAAAGTAGTCATTTGACCCAGGTCTGCTTGAGTGTAGCATGTTTTTAGAAAACAGTATGGCAAGCAATGTTGGTTAAATTGATGTTGTATGCTTCCTTGAACACTTGATGTATTGACAAAAAGTGATTACCTATCCTATCATATATTTATGTCACAGTCCATAAATATCCAACCAAGTAGACCTCAGGTGGACCAATGCTCTCAAAATAATCATAAAATACTACAAACACAAACAGCCACATCCCCCGTAACAAGATGTTGATGTCAACACTATGCAGGATTTCTTTGTACTTGTTTCAGACAAGACAGAGAAAACCTCGGTGTTTATGACCTCTACTTCGTATTCATCCCCATTGTTGAGCTAACCCAGTCATATAACCTCCCTTCAGTAAGGAAAATTAAGTATTAAATGAATACCCCACCTCTATCTAAGATATGCAATATGCTGCGGTGTGATGATGTACAGTTAGATGTATGAGACTTATAGAGATAGGCAATATAAAGAGAAAAGATTGTAATTTATGAATTTATGTATTCGAATAAAATGTCACCATCATTCAAAGGTCACCAAAAAGGAGATTGTGTATTAATGTATTCTAAATTGTGTGTTGCCTTTCTCCACCATCTCAATCCAATTTTAGTTTACTCAAATGCATGTTTTTCTTTTGTTGTTTTTCTTTTAGTTTTCTTAAATGTCAGTCTTGTGTCATAAAAATGGAATAGATTTTAAACCGTGTCTGACTCTTGATCTTTTTTCATGATGTTGTTTAATATATATCCCATATATAAGATTTGATCACAGTACAGTAGGTCTTTGTTAGCTTGTCTAATTTTCAGTTAAAACAAATGATTAATTTGCTTCCGCTGAGGGTTAGAGAAATTTTATTTTTTAAATTACTTAATTCAGTTTAAGAGCTTTAAGCAGGTACATCATGTGTTAATTTTACTCTGTCCATGAATGAGAGAAAAACGCTTTTTGCTCTGAAAGGTAAGCGTACAATTACCTAAAGAGTTACAACCCCAATTCCAATAAGATTGGGACATTGTGTAAAATGTAAATAAAAACAGAATACAACAATTTGCAAATCCTCTTCAACCTACATGCAATTTAATACGAAACAAAGACAATATATTTTAAGTTCAAACTGATAAACCTCAGTTTTGTTGCAAATCTTCACTTATTTTGAATTTCACACTTCCATAAAAGTTGGGACAGGGGCATCTTTACCACTGTGTTACATAACCTTTCCTTTAAACAATACTTTGGGAACTGAGAACACTAATTGTTGAAGCTTTGTAGGTGCAATTATTTCCCATTCTTGCTTGATGTAATTTCAGATTCTGAAAACAGATTCTAGTTTTACCACTTCCACTGCCTATGTAAGCATAGGCTATCGCACAAGTGCCACAGTACAGCAAAGTAAAAAAAAAAAAATGTTTGCAATGTTTTTGATGTGGATGTGAAATGAGCTTACTTAACTCCTAAACAGTGACAAACTATGACTTTGTGTTTGCTGCTGTTTTAGTTTCTTTACTGAAAGAGTGGCACCAGCTGGCCTCAAGGTGCTCAATATTCATGGGGACCAGCAGAAATAAAGACTCTTATTTTCCTATGTGATAAAAACTAGACAAGCAGTTTTACTGTTGCACTGCAGAAATGGCAACTTGAGTTTGAGACTGACTTGTCACTTGTGCCCTAAAGATGATGAGCCTTGAGATAAGCCTTGGACTCCTGGTCAGAGACCTGAGTCTTAGTAACAGTTTTTATCTCATGTGTAATGACTGAAAGAAAGTCAGTTTGTGAGCAACAAAATGTTGTTGCTGCGCACGCTTTACTGTGAAAGGATGCACTTGATTTTTAGCCATTCATGGATTATGGACTGACCACATGAATGTCTCTGCAAATAAATGCCATAAATGACTTTGGATAATTGGATAATTTCAGAGCAAAATAAACATAACTAATATCCTGCATTGTCTCACTGTTAAGCTAGCTGCAACATTACAAGGACACTTATAGCTGAAAATATCAAAATAAACCACCTCGTTTCGTTCATAGGTTTTGTTTTAGTTGAATATGTGCAAGTTATCAACAGTGTAACATAAAAGTGCATACATAATAGTTTAGTTTCACATATTCACAGGAGTGGGTGGAACTTATTTAATCCCACTTCTTCTCCATGCATCTCCATAATCACATTTTACTGTTCTAAGTTATATAGCACATTGATATATAAATATTAGCATACCCAGTGGTGTCCATAGACATTTTGGGGGGCAGGTGCTGAAGTGGGAGAAAAAGGGCACCTTCGGTGGCACATGAAGCTGTCGGCTGCCATTGTGTGAGATTTATTACAGGCACGGCTTGAACATCATGTATATATACCCATTTTAAATAATGGCCACATGCGTTCTGATGCAGATGTTCAACACTACAGGTTGGTTTCTCAAACAATCAAATTGGCAACAATAGAACAGAGTATTGCAATGCCACATGTCTAAACTAAAATAAGGGTCTATAAAATAAATAACCATTTTAAATTCACAAAATTAGAAACAAATTTAAAAAAGATAGTTAAAATACAAGAGACTTGACTTAGTGTCTTTTACTCAAAGACTTAAGTGAGCACAGCATGTTTGTCTATATCATTCTGTACTTTTATTACAAAATATCTTCTGCACCATATAACCTTAGGTTGTAGCAAAGCAGGTTATACCCTGCCAAATGTACCAAGTAGGTCCACTAAATGAGTTACCTTCAGAAATATGAGTAACCAGTGACAGTTCTACAGTGTAATTTAGCTATACCCAGAAAAACAGTTATACAAACTTTATAGTCAAGATGAAACAAACAGTAGAGAATATGATCATAAGAATCATCTATACTTCCCTTGTAGCCAGTGAGATATATGATAGAAATTATTCTAGATAAGATTGAGATTAACTACAAGTCCTGAGAACTGATTACAAGATGTCTGCTATTTACATATTAAAATACTCTGATCACAACATAATTTTTGTATACACAGAAATAAATAATACAAGTTAGCCTATATGCCCCACATTTATTGAACTTTATTAAAGGATTTTTTTTGTAGTGTGGGAAATGTAGTGATACCCAGCTTATCTGGTATTATATTTAAATGAAATATTTAACTGGTCTATTGTATTTGCAATAAAAAAACAAAAAAACGAGTCAAATAGAAGTCATCAGGAACTACGTCTATGAGATGCATTTGAATTTATTTATTCTAATTTAATCTAAGAGCTAAATAGTGACCTGGTGGTGGCTATAGAAGATGTAGCGGGTAAAGGTTCGCCATTTAAGGATTCTTCATAAAATGAACAACATTATGGAGAACCCTGATCATCCTCTTCATGAGACTGTTGTATAACAACAGAGTGTCCTTAGTCAGAGACTTCTTCAGATCTGCTTTAAGACAGACCGCTAGAGTCTGCAGATCCTTCCTGCTCACAGACATCACCATCAGCTCTTTGAAGAAACCTGCATAAAATGAGCTACAAAAACAATTAGTTTCCCTTTGGGATGAATAAAGTATTTTTGAATTTCATTTAATAGAATTGATTGGCCTGCTCTGTTTAGAGCAAATTGAGACAAGTGACGTTTTAACATTTTCATCTGAGGTTTAGGAAGCAAATGCACTCATTGTTTGGTACCTGGCTGGTTAGCCAGCTTGTTGGCAGGACAGGGCTCTGACAACAGAGGAGAAGAGGGCACTTTTTGTCCAGAGTTAAAAAGGGCAGATGCTCTAGCACCACCTAGTGTCCATCTGTGCATGTCCCTGAGCATACCACACTATACATACAATAAATTGTGTCATTCTTATAAATCTTGCAGTGGTCTTAAAGGAAGCATATCATGCTTTCAAATCTTTCCTTTTCACATTTAAATCATTCAGTTGTGGTCTACATAAAGTGGAAGCCCATTGCTTTGGACTGAAATCCTTGTTTTTGTAGCTCCACAGGCCCCTCTTTTACCCCTGTTCTAAGGTGCGGGACCATTTTCCTGTTTCTAATGGGAAGTAAAAGTTGCATCGCTGCAAGCCTGCAACTTTTGGTTTAATAGAACTCAAAACATTACAACAAACCAGATCTGTCATTTCTAAAGTTCACATCCTAAAGACATAATAGGTGCTGTGGCTAGACAATTGAAGGCACCTTGGTGTGTTTGTGTCTACTCTAAATGTTTGGTAGGACCATCTTCCTCTTTGTGAGGTTATTTGGGTGGTAAATTGGAGTGCATGCTGCAGGTCTGCCTTTGTTTTATGTTGAGGGTATAATTTCCTTAGGCTACTTCATTAAAATAAGGCAAACTTGCCAAATAATGCTACTGTATATGCCATAGCTGCTGTGTAAGTAGCAAAAGTGTTGCAACTTTTTATTTAAATACATGCATAATCTTAACTAGATCATTTGTTTTGTTGAAGACAAAGTTTGTCTGCTACAGGTGCAGGTTTTACTTTTACTGTTCAACAGGTAAATATCTACACCTGTCCTGGACAATCACACTGAAAAACTACAAGTCACATCTGTACACAGTCCATAACATTGAGAGACGGGCGTGGGGAACACATGGGGCAGTAAACCCTAATCTCATCTAGGACGCCGAAATGGCTTGAGCTGGCTCTGTGGACACACATGGAGCATCTACTGCTTCTCTCACTGATCATCATAGTAAAAGATTTTTAAAAAAGCCTTAGATTTGGAGCCAAACATGGATTTCACTTTAGATGTCACTGGCATATTCACCCACCCAAGACTAGCAATTGTTTTGGGAGCAGAGTTCTGTCAGGGACTCCTGTTACTGATCAGTTAAAAATTCAGTAATCTGTACCAGGTCATTGTTTTTGTAATAGATCTGACCCACATAAAGAACACTCCTAGGTGTTTTATTTACAGCAAGTGAGTCTGGAACTTGTACAGGTGAATTGCCAACTGTACAGAAAGAGGGGGAGGAGAAATGGTGAAACAAGGAACTATTAAGTTGCAGAATTAATGAAAGGTAACTGTTGTAGTGAGGAAAATGGCTTACTAAATTCAATTCAAAGATACAACCCATCCAAACATACATCATGACACAAGACACACATACACACGTGCAGTCAGGTCGCCAGGGGTAGAGGGATTCGGGGACCAGGCTTGCAAAACTGAGTAATCCAGATGGTTTCACTGGTGCTGTTGAGTGAGCTCTGGTGAGATCAGGAGTTAGTTCAATGTACAGGTACTTGCATAGGAGGGTGGACAGGGTACGCTCATGCCTTTGTTCAGGAGATTGAGGAAAACAGGAAGCTGTCAGCTTGGTCCTTGGGAACAAAATCCACAAGACGTAGGTAATCTTGATTGTCCAGAAACTTCTGTAACCGAAGTCAATGTTCAGCGAAGTAATTCAGGTTTTAGCCTGCGAAGGAACATACACAAAGTCAGCTTAGACCAAAGCATTGCTTAGTAGTGGCTGAGCTTGTTACCACTGTAGGCAAAAATCTGGCATTGAAGTGCTGGCAGCCTCCTGCTTAAATACTCCTCCATGCATTCAGCAGATCAGTCACACCTGTCACCCAGCACACCCAAGAAACTCCAGCACCATCTGGAAACTGAAAAAAAAAAAAGTGTCACACAAAACACACACTCTAACCCAGACCCCAACATACCCTGATGTTGTCTGCATATATTTTGGAGAATTACAGTATGATGTTTTGACATTTTCCACATTACACTGGCACAAATAGTACAAGCACTGGGAGTAACAAAAAAATGACACCTCTCAGTAGCTTTCACACAAATATTATTAGGATCCCATCTATGTTGCATTCAATTTGTCTCAGAAGTTTTAGGACAAATGATATCACACTTAGATATCAAGTGCAAAGATAACACAAAACTGCTGTAACTTAATGGTTATTCTGGTGTTCTGTACAAGTAACTATTTAAACAGAACATTTAGTGCAATTCTTAATCTGGCAAATAGTTACTTGTTTTATTTATTTGTGTTTTACTTTTACCTCTGCTTTTCTTTGGGCAGTTGATAACATTTAGGTAAAATAGTTGTGGACACAGAACAGAAAAGACCTAAGAACTAATTTCGTAAAACCTTGTGAAATTGTCCATGAGATTCTACACTTCTAGCCACATGGAGAACAAGCCTTTGTAGAATCACACACACACACTACTTGGGTTTTTGCCAAATTGCCCCGCTTCTCAGGACTATTCCAGCACAGAATTGGCACAAAGAAAACTTTCACCTGAGAAACCCCCCCACTCCCCTGTGCTGACACCTGGTTATCTCGTATGAACATTGCACTCCATCAAAGCCAGTATGTAAACGAACAGCTGGCTCACAGGTAATCCAGCCTAATTTAGCAGCCTGTAATGAGGACTGAATCAAGTGATGAGGCGCTAGAGGAGAAAGTGCTTAAAATGGAACTGAAAAGAAAGGGAGGTAAATTTAAAGATACTTTGTTTAAAAGTAAAATCTCCTAACCACCAAAAGCACAGATAAAACATTAGAAAAGTACATAAAGAGGTTAGAGGTATTAAACTTTACACTATGAGTTCCAATTAATTTTTTGTTACAGTAATACATTTAAAATGCTAGAATTACCACAAATAGAAGGGTAGCATCTATAAACTGAAGCTCTAAAACTAACAAAGTTTCAAAGGCCACCACATGTTTACCATCTGCAACACCTGCAGAGTTTCTGTCACATTGTGGTTTTGGGGTGGGCTGAAGCACAGGCAAGAGCTTGGCAGCAGCATCTTCTTCTTCTTGTTGGTGTTATTGGCGGTTGGCAACAAACTTTTAGTAGCATTACCGCCACTTACTGGTATGGAGTGTGGTTTGTGTCGGTCTATCTATTTATATATATATATATATATATATATATATTTAATTCTACAAATTAAATAAATATATCTTACCTATATGTATATATACAAATAGACATACTTACACATTACATTGTATTCTACCCTTCTATATCCTCCATACTTTCACAATTTTATCTACTATAATCAAATTCTATGAAATAATTTTGTTTTCTTTAAAAAACGAATCACTATTTGTATATGTTTACTCCCTAAATTCTTCCTCAAAATATCTAATAAATTAACCTTTTCCTTAATACTTTCAAACTCTCTTCTCATATATCTTCTCTCTTTCATATTTATGACATTCTAATATAACATGTTCTATTGTTTCATATTTTCCACAGTAATCACATTTACCAGTATCATGCTTTTGAATTTTAAAAAGTGTATAATTAAGTCCTGTATGCCCAAATCTCAACCTTGTTATCACTCTTTCCTCCTTTCTATTTCGTCTTTCATTTCTTCTTTCTCCTACCATCTTCTGAATTTTATAAAACCATCTTCCTGTTTTTCCTTCATCCCACCTTTTTTTTCAATTTTTCCATCAGCTTTCCTTTAACAATACTCTTTCCCTCAGATTTACTTGTTTTAACTATAAAACTAATAGGATTTTGAATTATCCTCTTTGCTATTTTATCTGCCCTCTCGTTTCCTTCTACTCCAATATGTGCTGGAACCCACACAAATATAACTATCAAGCCCATTTTTTGTATTCTGTATAATGTATGAAATATTTCTAATACAATGTCCATCCTACTATCTGGTTGATTATATTTTAAACTTAATAATGCAGAGCTTGAATCTGAGCAAATGACTGTTTTTAATGGTTTTATGTCTTCTACCCATTGTAAAGCTAATAATATAGCCAACATTTCTCCTGTGTATACTGATGAGCCGTCTGTAATTCGTTTTCCTATTTTTAGATTGAATTCTGGTACTACAAAAGCTATTCCTACTTTTCCATTTATTTTTGATGCATCTGTATATATTTGAATATATCTATAATAATTATTTAAATGTATCTGTACTGAATAACTATCTACTATGGAAGATTTATCTTGCTTCTTTTCCATTATTGACATATCTATTGTTGCTTCTGGTAGAATCCCTGGTGGTATAATTGATATTGGTGATGTTTGACTAATTTCTAAATAAATCATTTTAAATTATTTTACTTTATTTTCAATTCTCCATCCAAAACTCTTCATTTCTTTCTTTTCTTTTTCCCCAACATGGATTTAAAATTTCCCAAATTGGATGATCCAAGTTATTACCTTGTAAATTTAACCAATAATTTATTTCTAGTTTTATTCTTCTTAACTCTAACAGCATTTCTCCCATTTCTATTTCTATTGCTGCTGTTGGTGTAGTTTTAAATGCTCCAGTACGTAATCTTAATGCCTGATGTTGAATAATGTCTAATTTAACCAGATGTGTTTTAGCTGCTGAACCGTAAACTATACAACCAAAGTCTATGTTAGATCTTATCATTCCTGTGTAAATCTGTTTTAGTGATTTCCTATCTGCTCCCCAGTCACTGCCAGCCAAGCACCTCATAATATTTAAAATTTTCTTACATTTATCAACAACTTTTTGAATATGTATATTCCATTTTAGTTTTTCATCAAACCATAATCCTAAAAATGTTATATACTTTGCTTGCTCTAATTCTTGGTTATACAATATTAATTTTATTTCCTTGTTAATTTTTTTCTGATTAAATATCATTACTTTGGTTTTTTCAACTGAAAACTTAAATCCCCATTGTAACACCCATTTCTCTATTTCAATAATAACCTCTTGTAATTTCTTTACAATGAAATCTACATTTTTTCCTCTTTTCCAAACAGCTCCATCGTCTGCAAAAAGTGAACATCCCATTACTTTTCCAATACCTTTAAATACATCATTTATCATAATTGAAAACAATAACGGACTTATAATACTCCCATGTGGAGTTCCATTTTCTACTATATATTTTCCTGAGATCACTTCCCCAATTCTAACTTGTATTTTCCTATTTGTTAAAATGTCTTTAATCCATTTAAATATTTTCCCTTTAATGCCCAGTATTTGTAATTTAATTAATAATCCTTCCACCCACATCATATGCTTTTTCTATATCAAAAAATACTGCCACTACACTTTATTTACCTGTGCTCTTCTAATTTCATGCTCTAAGCATAGCATTGGATCATTAGTACTCCTCCCTTTTCTAAAACCACGTTGATACTTTGACATATATCCTTTATTATTTAAATAATATACTAGTCTACTATTAATCATTTTTTCCATTATTTTACATAGATTTGATGTTAAGGCTATTGGTCTATAATTTACTGGATTTGATTTATCTTTCCTGGTTTAGCTATTGGTACTATAATTGATTCCTTCCAGCTCAGTGGTAATTTTCCCTCCTCCCATATTTTATTATATAATTGTAATATTATATCTTTCGATTTTCCACCAAGTTGCCTTATCATTCTGTACCAAATTTGATCTTTACCTGGTGCTGTATTTTTTGTCTTCCTAAGTGCATAATTTAATTCAGCTTTTGTAAATTCAACATTTAACAGATTATTTGTTTCTTCAACACTCTGTAATACATCTTTATATATAAGTTTTGTATTTTCTCTTCCTTTTCTTTCCCTCTTCACTAATATTATTTGAACTGTTAATTTTACTAAATATTATTGCCAATATTTCAACTTTATCTTCATCTTTTACTATATTTATATTATTTATTTTTAATATAGGATATTCAAACTCTCTTTATGCCATTCATTCTTTTAATTATTTTCCAAATGTTTTCTATTTTTGTTTCTTTCCCTATTGTGCTACAGAAATTTATCCAATATTCTCTTTTTGCCTTCTTAATAGTTCTCCTTACTATTGCTTGCTTTCTTTTATAATCAATTAAATTCTTATTAATTGGATTTCCTTTTAGTACCTTAAATGCTTTATTTCTTAACTTTATTGCTTCTTTACATTCATTTGTCCACCATGGTACCATTTTCTTATTACTTTTACACCCTGCTTTCTTTATAGAATTATCTGCTGCTTCCATGATTACCTTACAAATTTTTAAATTTACATCATTTATATCCATTCTCATATCTACTTTCTCTAAGTTTATTTGACTCAAGTATCTAAATTTAGTCCAGTCTGCCTTATTAAAATTTTGTTTTTTATTGACATTTATATTATTATTATTTAAAGTTAATCCTACTCTTATTGTAATGGGATAATGATCACTACCTATTGTTGATTTTCTATCAATGCCCCACTCACAACTACCAGCTAAACCATTTGAAACCATTGTTAAATCAATAACCGATTCCATCCCTGTTCTTACATTGATTCTTGTTCCCCTCCAATCATTAATACATACTAGATTTTTTATTTCCATTAATTCTTCTATAGCTTGTCCATTTTTATCATTACAATTACCCCACAATGTACTATTTGCATTAAAATCTCCACACCAAATTACTTTCCCTTCCAAATATTCATTCAACTCCTCCATTATTTCAATTGACAATGTTTTACATGGATTATAAAAATTTATTATTTTAAATTTACCTTCTTGTTCCCATATCTCAATTACTATATATTCAAGTTCTTTCCCTTTCCCTAATACCTGATATTGTATCCCTTGCTTAATAAATATGGCAGCAGCATCTTCATCATAAACTTAAGTTTTATTCACAAGTCATGAACAAGTAAAACATAACAGAACTCACCGCAGGTGCAAGGCATGAGTACAATTGAAATGTCTGCGTTGTACTGAAGGACCGTAGCAAACACTGAGCAAAATCAGGTAATGTGATCAGAGGAACCAGCAAAGGACAAAGAAACAAAAACAACTAATATACTGAGGGAGAACAAAGGCAGGTAATCAAAGGAACTAAGAACAGGTGAGACAAGGAGGCAGGAAGGCAGAGGGAGCAGGTGAAACTAATAGAACTAAATGAGGAAAAGGACTAAAGACAAGATAGTGAGCCGACCCTAAAAGAAACTATAAACGAATACTGAAAGAACAAACTGTGAATGAGGCAGATGAAGCGGGGACAAGCATAAAAGTAAACAATAACAAAAGCTAACCTATAAAGAAGGACTGGAGAATTAAGATAAAGAGAACCAGACTGGGAGGACTAGGAAACAAAGACCGAATACAGTATAACTGAAAAGTAACAGAAAAATAAACTAATAAGCAGAAGAGTGCAAGGGGGAAGAAACAAATACCTAACCAAAAATAAAAAACACAGAGAAACCAGATGGAGAGCTAATTAAAGAAACAGAGAAAAATCATAATAATAATGGCAACAATGACAACAAAGAGAAAACCATACTAAGTCATAAGAAAAACAACAGTAACTAAAGGAGCTATGAACGAGGGGGGAAGAAACACCCAAACACTCAAAATAACATAAAGCCACCACAGAGTTCACTGTCTCTACATGCTCATCCGGGAGGAGGGAATGCTGCAAGTCACTGACTGGATGCAATCTGCTGGGTTTCCTTAGATAGAAAAACGTTTTATCCAATTTGAATAAAAAGCTAACTTCGACTGCACTGTTCAATTGTTAGGATTAATTGGAATGTATGCACCTGACTGTTGTGAAGTCCCTTGAGACAACATGTGTTGTGAATTGGCGCTATATAAATAAAAATGAATTGAATTGAGTTGAATTGAATTGAATTAAAAACTTTGTAGCCAACATCTTATTCCTTAGCATTCCTTAGAATGACTTTTAGGATTGCCCAGTGTGAGAACTGTAATGGTATGGTGTAATCAGCTGCCATCACAATTAAATGTTGAATGACATATGGCTTAGTAACAAGAGAGATTAAACAAATCAAAACTTCACTCAGGTTACCAGGAGACATAGATTCATAGTCAGTATGGACATTTTGATGAAGCCTAAATTCCTATTGTACTAATGCAAATTTGTGGCTTTAAATGACCCTCGAGAGAACAAGAAAACAGACAAAAAATAGATAAAGATCCAGCCCATGTCTTTATTTCATTCCTGTCCCAACCCAACCATTTGTCATTTTGTAGTGCTAATAATGGAAATGCAAAATATGCCTCCTGGGGTTACACATAGGTTGTACAATAGGGTTGGGCTGTGTACCTGTTTTAGGGTATACAGCATTATTATCTGCCTTAAAAAGCTTATGTTTTTATATTATTACTGCATCTGATTTAGATCATTTTGAAGCATTCTAATACATTATTAACATGACTTCATTAGACCAAAAACACAAGAAACTGCTGTTGTTTTACTGAAACAACATCACAAAACAAAGTGATCTGAACAACAAATATAAACAAAAGCAATTAAACCAAAAGGTTGGATATGTTTCAGTTATGTCACAGAACCAACACATCACCTCTTAAGGATGATCTTGTTTGAAATCATCCTATCAGTATAAATATATTGTCTCAGTATGTCTCAGTCTGTGTTACTTAAATGTTTTTACCTGCTAGGGTACAGGACCAGCAGCTTCCTTCTTCTCTTTGAAAGGCTGCAAACATTGCAGCTAAAAACCTGCTCCAATGTGCGTGTGGATAGAGCACACAATGATACAAAATCTAGAATATTGAACATATAGCATTTTAAAAGCTACACTTGGCTCAAGCATAATAGAAAACAATGGTTGAGAACACTGAAAAATAAGCTGCATAGTGCCAGGCATGTACGCTGCCTTGATTGTCAGTTTCTTCCTTTTGCAGCCAAAAAGGTCTGAGACAACGAATGAGTGGCGGACTCTGAATCGCAGCTGGCAGGGTTAGATGCGACGACTTGTGTATTTATAGAAGCACTGCATGTGTGCATCTATTTAACCATGCAAATTGAGGATATTGCATAAACCAAAGCTTTGCTCTTTTGCATTATAGAAACTGCAGCTATGAATGAATGGATATTAGGCATGTATCTAGCACTTTATAGTAATCTCGCTTAGTTTGAATTCTTACGATAAACTAGTCTTAGTCATTTCAAGTTGAATTTGTTTTTATGGAAGCTTAACCATCTATCTTAACATAACCAAACACACAGATCAGATGATGCACCGCCACATATAGCAAATTTTCCCCTGCTTGTCAACATGATTACAGTCTGGGAGGGTGCTTCCACTCTGTAAAGATAAACCATTCAGCGGCAAAAAAAGTGATAAAGGCTTTTCTCTGATCCAAAAATAATCTATTTCTTTAGCTGGTCATTAAGTATTTATGCAGCAGTTTTGGGTGCAACTGAATATCCCCCTTTATGACCTTCGGAATGGGAAAGATTTCAAATGACTAACCTCACTGTCCTGAATATGAGAGTTTGATCATCAGAACAGCTGTGAACTAAACATTTTACCAACACAGCTAATCAGACATTGATTGCCATGACTTAGTCACAGTTTTCTGTGATTATTTCTACTTATGTTGGTCATTAAAACAATCATTAAAATACCAAATATGCTGTGAGCTTCACCAACAGGTTTAACATGTGATACACTACATTTGTTTTAAGGAGCAACAAATTCAAAGTTACAGGTGGTTAACTAAAGATGTTTTAACTGATAAACCAAAAAATGTCAATGATATTCTGTACAATTGCTGAATAGTACGTTTCCTGTTTGTTCTGTAACAGTGAACCAGTTTACGCATCTAGTATTTCTATAATTTCTATAAATACACCAAATAATTGCACCTTCCCTGCCAGCAGCGACTTACTTATCAACTGTTCCTTTGTCCATTTCGACAAAACTAAGAAACTGACAGTCCAAGTAGAGCAGTATACAAACCTTCTGATGGCTTCTTCCAGCGGGATAATGGGCCACGCCGCTAAGCTCAAATACGGTTCCATTGACATCAAAAAAACTGTTTAAGAAACAAAGAAATCCAATAGCCTCCACAGTCACTAGATTTCAATCCAATAGAGAACATTTGGGAAGGTGTGGAACAGAAGATTCACATTATAATAATAATAATCTTTATTGGTCATTGCACATGTACATTACAACAAACGTTGTCCTCTGCATTTAACCCATCCCTTACAGGGAGCAGTGGGCTGCCATTGTGTGGTGCCCGGGGAGCATTCTGGGGCTAAGGGTCTTGCTCAGGGAGCTAGAATGGTAATCTGTGGGATACAAACCTGGCCCCTTGTGTCCCCTTTGGAACACAAACCTTCTGTTCTAACCACTAGGCCACCACTCCCCTTATGGATGTGCAGGCAACATATCTCCAGCAACTGCGTGATGGACAAAAATCTCAGACGATTTTTTTTTTCGACCTAATCCCATCTAAAACAATTAAGTCAGTTCTAAAAACAAAGGGGGATCTAGACCAACATTTTTAAAATGTTCCTAATGAAATGTCCAGTGAGTTTATAGACATTTGTGTTTTCTTTGCAGTATTAAATAAACATCTGTCATCAGCATGAAATTTGCTATACATAAATACATTGGGTTTATGAGTAGCAAGGTCCACCTAATAAATTGGCTATGAGTGTATTTCTAAAACCAGAAAAAGTTAAAATCCTCCCTCTGAAGAATGACTTTCCACTTATGTATTCTCTTATCTGTTTGCTCCCAATTTTTCTATGTGCTGCTTTTCAGTTCACCAAATGATAGGTTAATCCTAAATAAAACGTCTCTGTATTGCATTCTCAACTGAATTTGAAAATAAAGTAATATTATGAGTGTGAGTGTATAGCTGTTTTAGCCCAATGAAGGAGAATATGTTGAGGTGAAAGAGTGAGAAAGGAACCCACAAGCAGAATAGGCAGCAAAGAGACTTATCAACTTCACATAGTTAATTCAATTGATGACTGGACAACATTTAAACACAAAATCCAAGAGGTGACATGCTAAACTAAGGGAAGAGGGGTTAACAAGATGATAAAGATTAACGGGGAAAGTGATTATGCCACGATCTCTTGGACTTTAGTTATACTGTCATTTTAGTCTCTGTGGTTATTTTAGGCTTTTAGTAGTGTTGCTCCTTTCCCTCCATGCCTTATCTTCCTGCTCTCTCACAGCTGTTCCTCATCTGTTCATTTACTTACCTTTGTAACATTTGGTAATCAAACTCCCCAGTTTTAATATCCCTTGGTTCAGTCACTACTTTGTCTGATCTTTTGTTTGCTGTTGCCAGTATGTTCCTGTTGTTGTCCTTCACCTGTTTCCTTGTTCCCTTAGTTCAATAAATTTTAAATAATCACGTGTCTCCCATTCTCATCTCTGCTTTTGGGTTAACACCAACACCAAATAATAGCAGAAAGAGCCATCGGCGATTTACATACACTTACAAAAGCACTCAAATAGCATTGTTTTTACCACTGTCTAATTTATAAGATTTGCAAGCTTAACATGTAACAAATAAATACAAAGACAATCTGGACCCCTACCACAACATGAAAATGCTGTAAATAAATGAATAAATAATATTGTCAGGATCTGCCATGTTGGACTTTTTTGTGGTTTTGCGTTTATTTACTCTTCTGTTACGTGTTTCTATTTCTTTGGGTTTGTTAGTCATGTCTGTTTATTTCCTTGTGTTTCGTGATAGTTTTGTTCTCTCCCCTCGCCCATAGTTCCCTTGGTGGTTGCTTTCTCAATTATTTATTACTTAAAATGGTTTTCTGCTGATTATTATTATTATTTGTATTATTACAGTTTCTTGCTGCCTTGAGTTCTCTAATTTAGTTTCTCATTTAGTGTCTCTGTGTTTGTTTATGGTTAGGTTATTTGTTATTGCTGCACTCTTCTAGTTTATTTACCTGTCTTTTGTTCCACATTGATTACCCTCTGTATATTAGTTGGTCTGTTTTCCTTGTTCCTCGCTGGTTTGTTGCGTCACCTTCCCTGCGTCTAGTTCCCTTTGTTTTTCCGTACTCTGTCAGACCTGGACACCTGTACGCTCTTGTTACAACCTGCCTACCTGCCTTCTGTTTTGCCAAAGTTTAGATTTAAATAAATCATCGTTCTGCTCGCCATGCCGTTTCCTTGCCTGTCTCTGCACTTTGGTCCACAAAAACCCTCAACTATGACAAATACAAATAGTAAGAAATTATAAATACAACAATCAACATCAAACATCAAATTTAAATAACCACACAATTTGAGCACAATAACTTTCTACTGTTGTGGAATTTCTTATCAAAGTGGAGAGAAGTTGACTCACAAGAAGAGAAAATCCGGACTTTGTCTTAATAAGTTTTATTCAAAGGCATTCAGCGTTTGAATGACTCTGTCACCGAGCAAGTCAGTTGAACAGAGCCCCGAACGCTATTTACACACAGTATTTATACCAGAACAAGACAGTGTTATCTCAACTGCAAAGAGTCTGTGTTTTACGACCCTAGACCCTTCTCGGGTTCAAAGGTGACAAGGTTACCTAGGAACAACCATCTACTCTCCCAAAGGCATCACCCTGAAAAATGGCCTTAACCATTAAACTTCTGATAATGACTTTTACAGCTTTCTCCAATAACACAGATGTTCAGGGGAGTGAGGTAACCCAAAGGTCATACACTGTGAAATGTTTTTAAAAGAATTTCCATCACACTACAATATGCAATCACTATGTTCAAAAACTGAATAAAATTATATACAAAAACAATGAAAAATACCTATATACATTGACACACAACACTATCTACAAAACAGGCATTTACCGGAAAACTGGTGGTTTTTTAATACTACATCCACTAGTGATAAAGTATGGCACTACCTACATAACCTCACCTCTTCTGCTACAGCTTTACTTCCCTTGATTTTCTGGGAATTGCTTTATATTTGAACCTATGTTAGCTTTTTCATTTTAAGAGTTAACAGTAATGACTACTTTTAAAATAATTATAATGAAGGTAAGGTTTTCCTGATTTTGTGGTGCCCCCTGGAGGCTACGGCACACTTTGCATTTGCCTATACTGCCTGATGGGGCGAGCTGGCTCTGATAACACATTAGTGATTAAAACCAACTAAACGAACTTGCTGGTTGTCACAGATTAAAGAGTAAAATGCAGAAGATGAGTTTTACTATTCAAACAACTCCTGCGGGTTAAATTGGGAAAGATTTGTGTCTGAGAAGATACCTAAAAATAAGATTTTGAGTGCTCATGCCTATTCAATTCAATTCAATTCAACTCAATTCAATTCATTTTTATTTATATAGCGCCAATTCACAACACATGTTGTCTCAAGGTACTTCACAAAAGTGAGGTACATACATTCCAATTAATCGAAACCATTGAACAGTGCAGTCGAAGTTAGCTTTTTATTCAAATTGGATAAAAAGTTTTTCTATCTAAGGAAACCCAGCAGATTGCATCAAGTCAGAGATTTTCTGCAGTCACTCCTCCTGGATGAGCATGTAGAGAAAGTGGACAGTCACTGGCGTTGACTTTGCAGCAATCCCTCATACTGAGCATGCATGTAGCTACAGTGGAGAGGAAAAACTCCCTTTTAACAGGAAGAAACCTCCAGCAGAACCAGGCTCAGTGTGAGCGGCCATCTGCCACGACCGACTGGGGGTTTGAGAGAACAGAGCAGAGACACAAAAAGAACACAGAAGCACTTGTTAGAATTATGATTATTGATTAATTAATCTGTATTAATAATTATAATTAAAAATCATAATTTGAGAAAATTAATTTCTTAACCAAAATCCTCATTTATGAATCGAGACCAGAGATGTCTTCTGGTGTTGTAATTGTGGCTCAATGCCTTTGATAATTACAACCGTTAAATACTCAGTAATAATTAATAACTATTACCAGAGATGTCACTGTTTAATTGACCGTTTCTGCCGAAACGTGTGGAACTTCAACCTTATCTTGACTGACGAATCAATCTTGCACAAAACAAACACAAAACGCCTTCTCTTATCTACAGGTCCTTCTCAAAATATTAGCATATTGTGATAAAGTTCATTATTTTCCATAATGTCATGATGAAAATTTAACATTCATATATTTTAGATTCTTTGCACACTAACTGAAATATTTCAGGTCTTTTATTGTCTTAATACGGATGATTGTGGCATACAGCTCATGAAAACCCAAAATTCCTATCTCACAAAATTAGCATATTTAATCCGACCAATAAAAGAAAAGTGTTTTTAATACAAAAAAATGTCAACCTTCAAATAATCATGTACAGTTATGCACTCAATACTTGGTCGGGAATCCTTTGGCAGAAATGACTGCTTCAATGCGGCGTGGCATGGAGGCAATCAGCCTGTGGCACTGCTGAGGTCTTATGGAGGCCCAGGATGCTTCGATAGCGGCCTTTAGCTCATCCAGAGTGTTCGGTCTTGATTTTCTCAACGTTCTCTTCACAATATCCCACAGATTCTCTATGGGGTTCAGGTCAGGAGAGTTGGCAGGCCAATTGAGCACAGTGATACCATGGTCAGTAAACCATTTACCAGTGGTTTTGGCACTGTGAGCAGGTGCCAAGTATTGCTGACAAATGAAATCTTCATCTCCATAAAGCTTTTCAGCAGATGGAAGCATGAAGTGCTCCAAAATCTCCTGATAGCTAGCTGCATTGACCCTGCCCTTGATAAAACACAGTAGAACCAACACCAGCAGCTGACACGGCACCCCAGACCATCACTGACTGTGGGTACTTGACACTGGACTTCTGGCAATTTGGCATTTCCTTCTCCCCAGTCTTCCTCCAGACTCTGGCACCTTGATTTCCGAATGACATGCAGAATTTGCTTTCATCCGAAAAAAGTACTTTGGACCACTGAGCAACAGTCCAGTGCTGCTTCTCTGTAGCCCAGGTCAGGCGCTTCTGCCACTGTTTCTGGTTCAAAAGTGGTTTGACCTGGGGAATGCAGCACCTGTAGCCCATTTCCTGCACACGCCTGTGCACGGTGGCTCTGGATGTTTCTACTCCAGACTCAGTCCACTGCTTCCGCAGGTCCCCCAAGGTCTGTAATCGGCCCTTCTCCACAATCTTCCTCAGGGTCCGGTCACCTCTTCTGGTTGTGCAGCGTTTTCTGCCACACTTTTTCCTTCCCACAGACTTCCTACTGAGGTGCCTTGATACAGCACTCTGGGAACAGCCTATTCGTTCAGAAATTTCTTTCTGTGTCTTACCTTCTTGCTTGAGGGTGTCAATAGTGGCCTTCTGGACAGCAGTCAGGTCGGCAGTCTTACCCATGATTGGGGTTTTGAGTGATGAACCAGGCTGGGAGTTTTAAAGGCCTCAGGAATCTTTTGCAGGTGTTTAGAGTTAACTCGTTGATTCAGATGATTAGGTTCATAGCTCGTTTAGAGACCCTTTTAATGATATGCTAATTTTGTGAGATAGGAATTTTTAAGTACCCACAGTCAGTGATGGTCTGGGGTGCCGTGTCAGCTGCTGGTGTTGATTCTACTGTGTTTTATCAAGGGCAGGGTCAATGCAGCTAGCTATCAGGAGATTTTGGAGCACTTCATGCTTCCATCTGCTGAAAAGCTTTATGGAGATGAAGATTTCATTTTTCAGCAATACTTGGCACCTGCTCACAGTGCCAAAACCACTGGTAAATGGTTTACTGACCATGGTATCACTGTGCTCAATTGGCCTGCCAACTCTCCTGACCTGAACCCCATAGAGAATCTGTGGGATATTGTGAAGAGAACGTTGAGAAAATCAAGACCGAACACTCTGGATGAGCTAAAGGCCGCTATCGAAGCATCCTGGGCCTCCATAAGACCTCAGCAGTGCCACAGGCTGATTGCCTCCATGCCACGCTGCATTGAAGCAGTCATTTCTGCCAAAGGATTCCCGACCAAGTATTGAGTGCATAACTGTACATGATTATTTGAAGGTTGACATTTTTTTGTATTAAAAACACTTTTCTTTTATTGGTCGGATGAAATATGCTAATTTTGTGAGATAGGAATTTTGGGTTTTCATGAGCTGTATGCCACAATCATCCGTATTAAGACAATAAAAGACCTGAAATATTTCAGTTAGTGTGCAAAGAATCTAAAATATATGAATGTTAAATTTTCATCATGACATTATGGAAAATAATGAACTTTATCACAATATGCTAATATTTTGAGAAGGACCTGTACTCCTGCTGCTTGATATCCTTTCCTTCTGACACTGTGACTTTTTTTCTGTACCTTTAATGTTTGGAACCGGGTTAAACGTTCGATAATAGCCCTGGTCCAGAACCTCCCATGGTTGGGAGCAAACCAAGGCATGTGCCAACATGTCCATGCCTCTTATCCAGACTTCTGTGCCTGTGGTAAGGCATACCAACACTGAGACTCCCACTCCAGCCTGAGTGCCTCTCCATGGGCACTCCGGGCTAACCCCAGCCCCTCATGCTATGGGACTGCTGAGGCCTTCTGGAGCCGAGTCTACCTGCCCTTTGCTGCTCTTAGGTGCTGTGAATTGCAGGCATTCTACCATTCTTGCCGCACAAATGTACACCTCAAGGTGACATACTTGCAGTCCCCTTAACGAACTGCATGTGATTTGCAGCACTGAGACTAAAAAATGTAGACACTCAGCAGTGTTTGTTTTTTTTCTAAACGATGCTTCGACGCATGAAATTTTGCGTCAACATTTTTTCATAATTGATGTAATCGATTATGTTAATGAATTGTTGCAGCCTTACATGAAAGCATTACAAGTTTAGAGGGGTAGACAAAACTTTAAACAGTGAAGAAAACACATACAATTTTCTTCATCTTATTTTTCAGCTCTCATTAAAAAAATATTGGTTTTCTTGCCTCACAGGGGTCATTGTACAGGGGTCAGCAAAAGAACATCTAACTTTAAAGTAGTGCCACAATAAAAACATGTCAGATTCTGCCAAGTCACACAAGTAGTACTGACAACAATAGGGTTTCAGAAGATGTTCAGATGTTGAATGGGATTATCAGTTTGTCAGGCTGACAGAGGCTGAACTTGTTTCTGTCACTGACTGCCAACAGCCAATCAGATTTTATCAGTTTCCTTCGTTCTCAGCACTTGTCATTTCATAGACTTGCTTGACAAGTAGAAAAAGATGAAAAGTGGATTGCAAGCATTCTAAAAAAGCTCATCCTACTGAAACACAGACAGTGTTGGATTTGGGTTTTTCCTTTAATTCTCTCTGTGCATTCATTCAATTTACACTTTCTTGTTTGTGGGCATGTTTAAAAAAACTCAAGACTACTGTGATGAAAAATATAAAGATATATTTGGTTCTTAAAATAATTTTAACTTGGCAAAAAGTAAGACCATTTGTGTTTGGTGAATTTTCTGTAAAAAAAAAAAACTTCATGACCAAGAATCATACACCGTTAGATATATTGTTTTCTTTCCCCTTAAACTGTGACACATTTGCAAGGAAATGCAATTGTGGGTTGTGCCTATAAAAAAACTTTTGAAAATGCCAAAGAGCTTTTGGTTGAGGCAGTGTAATTGTGTGGGGAGATATTTCCCTCAGTGGAAAAAACAAGGCTTGAAGGTAACATCAGTGCAGAGAGATATACAGATAAGATTCTTCAAACAATAACAATCCCATAAGTCCCCTCTTAGTGACTGAACTCTCCAAGATGACAACACTCCCTCACAGAGCAGGGTTTATCAGAGAGTACCTCCAAAATTTGGAAGAAAAGAGGCTGGAACGCCTTCTACCTACGATCGTGACCTCAGCTTCCCTTTAGGAATCATGTTGGGAACACTGTTCATGCCAGACTGACCAACTCAAATGCTTTGGCTGACCAATGACAAATGGTCTTTGAAGAATTCTACTGCTCAAATCACAAATGCATTTTTCTTACAAACATGGCACCTTCCGAAATAAACAGGTTTTCTAAGAATGTGAATTTTATTTCTAAGAGGTATTGTTAAAACAAATAAATAATCGACCAAATACAAATTCCCTTAGTTGCAAGACAATTATCAAGCTTTACCTGTGATTAACTTCAAAATAAATCTTTAGGTTAAGTTTCAAACTGACATTGTTTTTATGTCATTGTTAAACTGTTCCACAATTTCACACAAAAGGTATTCAAAGCTGTCTTCTGGTAGTCCCCCTGTCATGTATCTTTAGATTTAATGGATCCCTTAAATTGTAAGCCCTCTTGGTATCCCATATATCATTTAAATGTTTTCTGGCAACAATTTGTTCTTTACATTGGTCTTGCTGGTTAGAGTTCTGCAAGACCAAGAAAGAAAGTTTTTTTGATCTTGTAAAGCTTTGCATTGTTCTGTTTAGCCTTTTTCAGAGCCCTCTCAATCCAGATCTATAAAACTCTTGTTGCTTAATTTTCATCCTTCTTCTCTCCGAGTTGAATAAGGCTTTTTAAAATTAGTAGATTTCATTTTTCTGAGCAGTCACTTGTGTCATTTGTTACAAAGCAGAAATTAAAATAAGGTTAAGAAAATAAATTAAAATATATTTAATAAATGTGTAGTGGATTCTTGATGTTTTAGTGCTACTTCAACATGTTAATATTTCTGTAGAGGAAAGTAAAAAATGTGATACAAACAGTGTGGAAAATATTGTGACATTTGGAGGGCACTCAGAGTACATTTGGAGCAAGTCACCTGCCCTCTTTTGCAGCTGTAGCAAAGGTGATTTACATAAACAAACAATTTTTTTCTTTTTTCTGTACACCACCGCTCTACCTTTTAATGAAATTTGGACAAGTAATTTTCATATAATTGTAACAATCAAAACAGACAAACAGAAAATAATAGCCTTGTAACAATGCTTTTACACAAAACACTTGGAGGAAATGAAACATTCTGTTTTGCATTCATATAATAGTTGATATGGTCGAACGATTCTCTGTTCCTGTTTTATTCTCCACATAGGCTCCACATGGTTTTCATTACATTTTGTCTAGTTTAATGCAAAAACATTTTAAGGATACCCACATAATATTTGTTCTTAAAATGTTCTGGGGAGTTCAGCAAACTTCTCTAAGGATTTCACTTTATAGTTTACATATAAACTATAAAGTCCAACAAAGAGTGTTCTGTTCTGCTTAATAAAACAGACTGTTCTGTTCTGCTAAATAAAAAATAAATAAATAAATCCCAGATCTGGCATTCAATTTTGTCATTCTGTCTTTGAATTGCATAGCTATAAAAAGCATTCTTGTTTCATATCCAATACAGCAAACATACCATTATGCAATTATGAGCACAATACTAGAATTGTTTTGTTGTTCTTCCCCTTATCTTTATAGTAGGTGGAATACTTAGAAAAATTAACCTTTATAAAAATCATTGTTTTAATTAGACCAGCTTTCCATGTTGTATCTGTACTTCGACTACACACCTATCTTTTGATATTTTGTTAAGCTAGTCCTCTATTTCCTAACAATAGTCTCTTTTTTCTTGGGTTCTGGGTTTACTTGTTATTTATTTAACCTTAATACACCTTTAAGTTAATGCTGTGCATGTTTTGTTTCTCTTGCTTGAGTTTCTTTACAGTTTAATTTCTCAGATTTTGTCTTCTTTGGTTTCATCAACTCTTGTCAGGTACAAGGCCCTGGCCATTCAGTTTGGTGCATTTTCATTAGATGCCCCAGAGTTCATTCTGTCAGTTTTCCTTTTGTCACTCCAGGAAACTGTTGATGACGCCTCTGCATCTGCTCATTGTGTCAGCAATGCTTTTTTATGCTCTTTTGTTGCTTTATTAATTCTGTTTTTTGCTGTTGATTCTGCAACTCTCACAGGTTATTAGTTTTTAAAGTTATCAAAGATCCTTTTTGCCTTTATACATGCTTTCTCTTGCCTGATGGTCCCATGTTTTGCTCTCTGCTTGACATACGACTGTATTTTAGCACCAGTTTAAGGCATTTACTTGATTTGTTCAAATACTCATCTATATAAAATAAATATGCTTGATTTGGTGAGTAACATTTTATGTTTGGTGTATTTGAGTGAGCTTGACAAATATCAGATAGTGCCAAATTCACTCTTGTGGGATTTATTATTACTTTGCAGTGGTCAGTCTCTATTAAAAGTGGTCCAACAATGGAATAGGGTTCAAGGGTTATTGATAGGTGAGGAGCAAAAGAGAACTCATGTGGTCTGGTCTAGCAGATGAGTTACTGTAGCTCACATTTTTGAAAATGTTTATGCTGATCATGGCAGAAAGGTGTCCGAATACATACTGCATTAAAGTTTGTTGGATATGGGACTGCATAGTTGCAGATCAGTCAGGGTGCTCCACATGAACATTTGAACTGGGCCATGGAGTAATGGAAGAAGTCTGCCGACTGGGACAGTGTGATAGTTTGGGAAATGTTCCATTTGGAAATTTTAGTTCTTGTTTTTAGAGTTTTTTTTTTTTTAAAGGATACTATTATTACGTGTTGAGTGTTTCCGTGCTGTTATTTAAGGCTTTAGTTCTGCCATTGGTGGATATCCCTCTGATGAGATTTTAATGTGTCTAATCAGAAGGATGCGTACAAAAAACTATAAGTACTTCTTGTTTGTAGACACTAAACAATGTAAAACAGTCATTTTAAGATTTGAGTGATTGATAGCCTTGACCTGGATATTGTTTATTTTGTGACTTGACTAAACAAGGCAACAAACTGTCAAGTTTCTCCCCACACAGACGGACATAGATCTGGAATTTGCCTTGTATGGCTGGACCTTCTGAACAAACTCTGAAAACATTAAAACATACACCAGCTGCTACTAGTTTTGTCTTCCTCCACCTACTTCCCATCATCAGTAAAAGTATTGCTACAGTATCTCTCTAAAAGCTTGACAGATGCATCATGCATCTAAATCTGCAGCAGGTACACTACACTTCCTGGAACATGGTTTTTGTTGCCCAGCAACTGTCACCAAACTTAAACCTCAGATTTTTTTGTTTCCACCTTATTTTCTTTAGGCAATTTCAAACTACAAATGGGCACAAACTTTTGATTGTGCCCATTTGTGTTTCCTTGCTTTCAGTTTGCAGTTTTTAAAGAAAAAATTTTTTGTTGCACAGCATTCTTATTTTGCTAAATATTTGTATACAACTAACTCAGGACAACATCTTTTGGCATGTGTGTTATGTGAAAATATCTTGTAAAAATGTTCAGAATTTTTTACATTGGGAAATCCCTCTTGTTTAGGGTGACCAGATATTAAAAAAAACAAATGCGGGACAACAAAGCTGCTTACGTATGAGGGACATTGTGGGACACATTACCAACACTACGATGACATCATACATTTTAATTTAACTAAGATCTCACATTACAGTAATAAATCTCTGCTCTCCCTGTTGGTGCAAAACAATGAATTAACACAAGTTTGAAAAAATTTTAGAAGCCTTTAAAGTTGAACACTGGTAATCTCGGCTGCTGTTACCTTGTCTGTCTGGCAGTCATCTCTGGGTTTCAGCTAAAATGAGTCCTTAGATCAGCAGGCGGCTTTTTGAGCTGTGCATTTCTTGTGCGACTCACTTTTACAGTGTCACTTCACATCATGCTTCCCTCCGTGTGAAATTGAAAAATAATTTTGGCAAACTTCATGAAAATCCCTCAGAGATCACCTTTTACTGGCCTTACCCAGTTATAATTTCCTAGTCTTTGTTGTAGCTGCATTTTCTTTTCTGGGACATACTTTCCATTATATTCTGTATAATCTACTGATGTAAACTATACAAGAAAATCTTTTTGCCTGGAACCTTTCTGAGATTAAATACTCTGAGATTAATTTGACCTCTTATCCTTTGGATGTGAACGTGTATTTGTATATTCATTTATAGGGTTAAACATGATAATTTTATTGAATTTTCTAAGGTGTGTTATTTATTGCAAGATTTATTTAAGTAAGCATTGCGTTACATTGATTTATTTATTTACATAGTTAACTACTTTTTGTTTATTTGTTTAATTACCTATTTACCTCCGTATTTATAATCGTATTTATACGCTTATTTAACTAAATTATTAACATTTTATTTATTAGCTTAATTATTGATTTAATTGTTTAATTTAACTTTTTACTTCTTTATTTGTTTATAATTTGTCCATTAACTTACTTATTTGTTTTTCGGCCCACCTATTTAGGTTTTTATTAGCTCACCATACTTACTTATTCATAGATGTTTTTTTAATTACCTTTTAGGTATTTATTTCTCTGTCCACTTTTCTGTTTCTTCATTTAATTATTACCATATTTATTATTTATTTAATTATTTTATTCACATAGTTAACCATTTATTTACTTATTTGCTTACTAGTTTACTAACTTATTTACTCTCCTATATACAAGCTTTTTTTAATTATTATTTTTATTTATGTACCTTTTAGTTATTTACCAGCTTTCTATTTAACTGATTTATTTAATTTTTGTTTTGTTTGTGACTCTTATTCACATTAATCAGACAGAACAGAGGCAGAGAGAGAAAGGAGGAATTCATGCAGCAAAGAATCCAAGGTTGGGAGTCAGACCCTAACTGCGACTAATAGGCACTCTTTATGGGACACCCATTCCACTGCTATGCCACATGCAGTCAATATTTAATCATGTATTAATTGCATTTTAACTGTTATGTATTTATTTATTCACCTAGTTATTTGTTAATATGTCTGTTAATAGCTTAGTTTAATATAAATGTCTTCCTATTTGTTTACTTGTTTATCTTTTTCTTCACTTTAGCTAATTTTATGTATCTTTATTAATTTATTCCCTTAATTAAGTTCCCTGTTTACCTACTTATAGTTTATTTAACTTTATACCCAACTATCTAATATCATATTGACTTACTTTGTTTTTTACAGTGATCTATTTAATTACACTTAAAACAGCAATTTTCCAAGACTCACTGTTACATATTTTTAGTCTGGGATTATAACTGTAATGGAAGAAATTCAAGAACACCCACATGTACAGTACACACACGGCCAACATATATCACACACATCCCCATGGGCCAGTGCTCCTTATTCCTTTATTCTTTATAGGTAGTTTTCAATGAGCCACGCAGAGCTTAAGGTTGAGCCAAACTTCACATTCAGCTCTACTCCTCTTCTTAAAAAGCATTCATTGGAGCAAATGAAAGCTTCTGACTAGAAAAAAGATGCTGGTACTCTTGTTGTCTCATCCAGTCTTGTTATAATTTTGCAATAATGTTCCATCCACATTATATACCTCAGATAAACCTCTTAACGTTGCTATGGTTCTCAATGTGAAAATCACTACTATGTGATGATGGCTTCTTGGCTGACATTGGCTGGTTTTAATTTTAAATAACAGTTCACATTTTAACATTTAACCAGCTGTGCACTCTTGTACGCACTGTGCTTTTGAGTGCTGCTTTTATAATGTGGGTTACCTGGCTGCCCTTGCTTTTCAAGGCTGACACACAGCAGTATGCTGTCATCTTACCAAACTTCAAAAGGAGTTAGCTTGTGTGTGTTGCTTACTGGTGACAGTTTATGTAGATAAAGGAGACAGAATACCATGTTAAAAAGTTAACCTTGTCTTCATTAAAAGTTTATTTTTTTATTTCTCTTTTTGCTCATTATAAAAATGTATATGCTTGTTTATTTCCATCAGTTAGATTAGAAAAAAGCTGCAAAAACTGTACTGTGCAAGTGTACTCATACCCTTGAGCTTTTTTGCATATTGTCACATTGCAACCACAAAAACTGGTGTGTCTTTTTGGGATTTTATTTAATAGACCACACAAAATACTGCATACCTGTGAAGTGAAAGTAAATCATAAATGGTAATCAACATTTTGAACAAATAAAACTATTAGGTGTTATGTGCATGTGCCTTTAGCCAGTATTAGTCTAATATCTGATATGATCCAGTGAACTCAACTGCCTTAAGAAGTTACCTAATAAGTAAATAAAGTCCACTTGGGTGTAAAATACTAGCATCGTCAGTAAAGGTCTTAGAACTTTGCTAGAGAAAATAAGTAAAAACAGAGAAAAGTCAAGAGTCCCATGTTAATGCTAGATGATCTGCAGAGATCCACAGCTAGGTGGAGGAATCTGTGAACAAATAAACTATTTATCAAATGCTCATTCATTAATACGGCCTTGATGAAATAGTGGTAAGAACAAAGCCATTATTTAAAAAAATATGTTAAGTAAAGTTTGCAGAAGCCAAAGGCCAAAAATCATATAGAGGACACAGAACACATTATAGGTGGCAAAAAACTAGCACTGAACATCACAATGAACACAACATCCCAAACATGAAACATGGTGCTTTGGGAATGCTTTTTTTGCAGCAGGATGAGAGGGAACAAGACAAGCACAAGACCTAAGTCTGGGGCCCTAAACATACAGCCAGAGCTGCGATTTGAATTGTTTAGATAAAAAATATATTCATGTGTAACAATGACCCAGTCAAAGTACTCACCTAAATGAAACAAACATCTGTGGCAAGAGCTGAAAATCCTTCCAGTCCAATCTGACTGAGCTATTTTGAGAATGGGCAAATATTTCAGTCTGTAGATGTATAAATCTAGTAAAAACATACTACAAAATACTTTAAACTATAATTGCAGCAAAAGGTGATTCTAAAAATTATTGGGGCAGGGTGGTCACATTTGTCATATTTTTATTTGTAAAAAAAAAACAAAAACGGAAAGCCCTGTATGATTTAACTACCACTTCTGAATTATGCTATACTTTGGGCCTGAGTGTGTTTGCCTTCATGAGTATGCAAAACATATGGTAATGACCCAAACGAGCCAATTTATGGGAGGTCGATATGCAAGTGTTATACCTTACCACCTGCAATGTGATTTTTCAAACCTGAAACGGATTGTGGGTGCTGTTTCTGCATCTGGATTTTGCTCGTTTGAAATGCAAGTGCTAAAAGGCATGCAAAAATGTCTGTTGTTGCTTTGCTCAGAAAGAGGCATAGAATGACAGAAGACAGAGAGTGTCAACAGATTTGGGTTGTCAAAAATAAAAATAATAAAAAATAGGTGAGAATAGAGGATTCTATGTAGAATTATCTAAGGTCTGATTATCTAAGGTCTGATTTGGAGCCAATCACAAACAGAAGCCATGATATATCTCTTATGATAAAATTCCTTCCAACACCGTTTTTTCTTGTGTCTTGTTCAATCTAGCGCATCATCGCTGTCAGTGAGGTCATCTGCTGCTGAACAGACAGCCAACTCCTACAACAAACTATTTTTATGTTGCTGATATTATGTTCAGGGTTGAATATTTATGTTTATGTTTATTTAGGCTCATGAGAAACTCCAAACTTGTCAAACATACTCTCAAAAAAAGAACACGGTGAATCTCAAAAAAAGAATTAAAAGTTCAAGTGAGGCAAACCTCTAATAAATAATTCACCAATATATTTGTCTTTTTTAATTGTTAAAATAGATTGGCCAATTTCTAAGCTGCAACTGTTGCAAGTTACGTCAAGCAACACATTCAACAAGATGTGCGCACTCCTGTGATGTTGTCAGCCCAGACACAGCACTGAGCAGCTGCCCCATGTGCGCGCCGATGGCACACAGCTCTGCCCTCCTGCGCAATGGCTTGTAATCCACGAGTTTGATTAAAAGTGAGCAGGATGTAGTTTTTGCCTTACTTGGGCCATCCGGACCACAAACATAAAGCATCTGCTTGCAGAACAAGTTCAAACTCAGCTCTCTGCATGCACAATTACGTAATTAGAAGCACCTGGCGCAAATAAACAGAGGGGAAAAAACTAGTGGGCAGAGGCTGTGATGACAAACCTGCTGCTGTGAATAGCGACAAAAGTTAAACTGAAACAGTCCAGAAAAGCAGGAGCAGAACGGAACAGAACAGAAGTAAAAAAATCAGTAACTGGATCATTCATAACGATGCAGCGCAACAACACCTGCATGTTCCAAGAGCCACAGCTTTTGTTCGCTTTTTCTTGTGTTTTGCTGAGGCCAGGAGCCGTCAGCCAGTAGCACACGCAATTTCTTCAGTTAAATAGGGCTTCAGCACCTCTTTTGCACCTGTTATCCATTGTCTTTGAAAATCGCCCTGAACATGCCCACTTATTGCACATGCAATTCTTGTTTTTTTCTACAAGCAATTTAGCGCCCCCTATTTGAGACCTTTCAAAATGAGGTCCTTTGTGTATTCATACCCTGCAACATTTTCACACATTGAAATTGTAAATAACATGGTGATTTATTTGGATTTCATATGATAGACAAAATGCAAAAAGGTTCACTTATCATAGATAAAGTATGAATACTTTATCTATATACTTTTTATATGACCTTCACATTAATGTGCATTAAACAAAAATGAAGATGGATGAAATTCCTCAAACAGTTTTCTTATCACAACCGCTGTAAGTGGAAGGACAATTGATAACCAGCATTTCCTCAGTTCAAACAAGAAATCACAATAGGTCAATTTGTCTGGTCATTTTAGAGGTAGCATGAGAATGCACATTATCCTCATGTCATTATACGCTTCGATACAAATAGATGGGTGCCTGATGATTTAACTTGCTATTGTGGTGGTGGTTTTTTCTGTCATTAATAATAAAAGCCATTGTAGCTGCAATGAAAGGCACATCAGTGAGGAGCAAGATGGGAGAAAGTAAGGTCCTAGTGATGATAAATGCACCAGGCAGGGGCAAAGCAATTATTTAGCTGATGTAAAGCAATGTTGCAGGCATCTCGCAGAACTTCAGTGTAATCTTGTTATCAAAACTATGAGGTGGCAAACAGGGAGAGATCTGGAGAGGAGAGAGACCCCCTTAAAAACCCCCTTAAAATATTCACACTAATACTTAACCATATAAAACATTTAAAACATAGAAACAAGAAATGTTGATTTTGTTCTGCAACTTGATGACACAAAATCTCTTTCTTGCCATTAGGGTAAGGATCCGCACCATTATATCCACCCCTGAATGTGATATTGAGCCCAAATTATCAAATCCTTTTAAATCCCCTTAATCGTTTATGCTTTTGTAAACTACACTGATGAGGTACCACCATAAAAGAAAAGTGAATTATGTTTCTTCTCAGATAAATGAATTGTTTTGCTGGTAACCTTGGCTTTTAGCCTTCATATGAAATTTTCCTAAGGCAACAAGCATTCTTGCACAGCAATAGCCTCACAGAGCAAGACAGTGTGTTTCACTGTGGCCTCTGAACTCTTCAGAAACAACTCAAAGAAAATTGTCAGGGCCCAAGCTGTTGACTTACTTTTCAGTTTATCTAATGCCCATAGCCCTAGTCTGAAATCCGTAGTACGTAGAAATTATGTTGTCAGTAAGCATTCCCCAAGAAGTCCTTGGTTTCTCTGATGTGCAAGGACACCTCACACATCTTATTCAATATTTAGGAGCTGAATGTAGTGCTGCAGTTTACAATGTTGTTTTGGACACTTGTCATTTTCAAAGGATCCCCTAATATAATTTAGTCACAAAGTACAAAAAGGAATCTTAGCAAAATTTGAGTGCATTCGTATATGTTTGTGCTGTTTTAATGTGTACTTTATATTGATGCCCAGCCGAAAAGTTTAAAGCCTTGACCTGAGTCAGTCAGTCAGTTTACTAACAACATAATTTGTGGCACAGATCCTATGTATCGACTATAAACAACTGTGATTTTTACTTCAGCACAAATTCTATAAAATATTTTCCCCATTATACATTAATCACTGTCCCAGGGATTTTCAGTAAAAGCACAGTTTGCCTCAGTGAATCTGAAATGATAAGCCTCATACATATGTATGTACAGTAAAAATGCATCAACATTTAGGGACACATAAAAACAGAATATCTAAGTTGTAGGATGATTACAATGTCTTGCATTTATATACCTTAAACCTTTTCACATTTTTTTTATATTACATAAATAAATTTCAATGTATTTTAATCGGATTTTAAGTGATAGACAAAGAAAAGGTTAACCGGGTAACAGAGACATAATAATATCTGGTTTTAAACATTTTTCACCAATAAAAATCCTGATAATGTAGCGTGTCTTTGTATTTAATCTCCATTTATTCTAATGCATCTAAATAAAATCCATTGCAACCAACTACTATTAAAAGTTACATAATTGGAAAAATAAAATAGTTACCTGTCAGTGTGTCATCTGTTCAGCACAATCAGCCTTCATCTTTATGACCTCCTCATCTGTGACTGCTTCCTTTCCAGCTCCACCTTTGATCCTTGCCTGCAGACACACTCATCACATCCTTACTCACACATACATCATGAAAGGTTATAAAGATCAAATAGTCAAGTTAAAGAAAAGGAAAATATATAAGATAAATCTATATTCAATTATTCCAACAGTTTACTCAGTGTTCCCAAAACAAAAACTAAACACGGTGAAGCAGCATTTAGTTTCTATGCTCCTTCAGCTTTTGATCAAAGAATCTAACTAATGAACTGTTGCATGCCTTTAATTTCAGCATTTCAACATCTGTTCCTTCTATGCAATGCCTTTATGCTTATGTTTTGTACATGAACATAACCTACCATTTCTGTATTAAAAATAATGCAATATTCAACATTTTCAAAACAACTAAAGTTTGGGTTTTCTTTAGCTTTAAGTCATAACCAATAAAAATTAAATAAAAAGAAATAAATGCTTAAATTATACAACTCAATGTGGAGGGAATGTATAACATAGGAGTTTCCCTTTTTGAAAGACTAAAATAAACTAACTTTTACAAGGTATGGAATATTTATTGAGATGCATGTATGTTAACAAAATTAACATAATAGATTGTGTTAATACCACAAAATCATAAGTGTTTATGGCAGGAAGAACTGCCTATAGAAAATGAACTTCCCTTAAAAAAATAAATTATGAATGTAGTCTCATCCACCGTTCTCAAAATGCTGCTAACGAAACATTGTAGCATCTTCAGTTCTTGTTGCATCGTGTCTTGCCTTCTCTGAGTTCTCTGTTGTTCATAACATACAAGAAAAGTTTGACATTTTCTTTGTTGGGATTGTTTCTGCTTGTATAGACACATTAATCTATTAATCCCCAGCAGCTTTCAGTCTGCATTTTATGCCATTACGCCATCACTCTGTGATTCATTCAAGTCATTAATCATTTCAAATTAAACGTGTCAGGAGAAGCTTGCGTGGTCTGGATAGCAACAAACAAAGTCTTGAGATGTACTTTTTTACCTTTGCCAATGCATCTGGAAATGCGGCCAAAACCAGATATTTAAATATGCTGTACAAAAACCCAAATTACCTTTTACCCCTCACTGTCTGACTAAACATTTGCTGTTTTAGGTCAGTTAGGATTGCCCTATTTCTAATAACTACATGCAAAAATAAACAGAAATATAATCATTTGGTTTTTTTTACAGTGTATGTACATATAAACACATCTGGTTTCAACTGTATAGTTATATTCAATAAATTAGAATATCATTGAAAAGTACATTTATTTCTGTAGTCCAGGTCACTAAGTGAAATATTATATTGATTAACTACAGGGGTTGGACAATGAAACTGAAACACCTGGTTTTAGACCACAATAATTTATTAGTATGGTGTAGGGCCTCCTTTTGCGGCCAATACAGCATCAATTTGTCTTGGGAATGACATATACAAGTCCTGCACAGTGGTCAGAGGGATTTTAAGCTATTCTTCTTGCAGGATAGTGGCCAGGTCACTACGTGATACTGGTGGAGGAAAACGTTTCCTGACTCGCTCCTCCAAAACACCCCAAAGTGGCTCAATGATATTTGGATCTGGTGACTGTGCAGGCCATGGGAGATGTTCAACTTCACTTTCATGTTCATCAAACCAATCTTTCACCAGTCTTGCTGTGTGTATTGGTGCATTGTCATCCTGATACACGGCACCGCCTTCAGGATACAATGTTTGAACCATTGGATGGACATGGTCCTCAAGAATGGTTCGGTAGTCCTTGGCAGTGACGCACCCATCTAGCACAAGTATTGGGCCAAGAGAATGCCATGATATGGCAGCCCAAACCATCACTGATCTACCCCAATGCTTCACTCTGGGCATGCAACAGTCTGGGTGGTACGCTTCTTTGGGGCTTCTCCACACCGTAACTCTCCTGGATGTGGGGAAAACAGTAAAGGTGGACTCATCAGAGAACAATACATGTTTCACATTGTCCACAGCCCAAGGTTTGCGCTCCTTGCACCATTAAAACCAACGTTTGGCATTGGTATGAGTGACCAAAGGTTTGGCTATAGCAGCCCGGCTGTGTATATTGACCCTGTGGAGCTCCCGACGGACAGTTTTGGTGGAAACAGGAGAGTTGAGGTGCACATTTAATTCTGCCGTGATTTGGGCAGCCGTGGTTTTATGTTTTTTGGATACAATCCGGGTTAGCATCCAAACATCCCTTTCAGACAGCTTCTTCTTGCGTCCACAGTTAATCCTGTTGGATGTGGTTCGTCCTTCTTGGTGGTATGCTGACATTACCCTGGATACCGTGGCTCTTGATACATCACAAAGACTTGATGTCTTGGTCACAGATACGCCAGCAAGACGTGCACCAACAATGTGTCCTCTTTTGAACTCTGGTATGTCACCCATAATGTTGTGTGCATTTCAATATTTTGAGCAAAACTGTGCTCTTACCCTGCTAATTGAACCTTCACACTCTGCTCTTACTGGTGCAATGTGCAATCAATGAAGACTGGCTACCAAGCTGGTCCAATTTAGCCATGAAACCTCCCACACTAAAATGACAGGTGTTTCAGTTTCATTGTCCAACCCCTGTACACACAAACTGATGTTTTCAAGCCTTTATTTCTGTTAATTCAGATTTCCTACTTACAGTTAATGAACACACAACATTTAAGATTAGAATTTTACATCAGACCAATAAAAAACTATTTTAAATGCAGAACTGTGGGCTTAATGAAAAATATGTTTTAACATCTGCTCAAAGGTTATTTTCAAAAGGTTCTTTTAATCTGACAAAAAAGCCTCATTGAAATGCTTATTCTAATTTGTTGAATTGTTTTATGATTTATTTTTAAAAGGTGTAATCAGTCAGGTATGTACTTATACATCTATACAATTAACAATTAAAGGCTAAATAATAGTAAATTCTTTGAGTAACAAAGGAAATACAGGCTGGTGGAAATTATATTTATGTGATTTTTAATCAATTATAATGTATTGAGCACAAATACAAATAATTAAAGTTGGTAATTTATCTGTTATCATTAGCTATAACCTAATTGCAATATTAATATATCACAAAACACAAACACTGCAAAACAGTCTTCACAGTTTGCTCTGTTTCATATTGAAATTTAATATTTTATTCTAAGTCACATTGAAGTGGTTGTAAAGGTTTCACTCAACGAGTTTTCAGAGCTTTGCAAACGTAGCAGTTGTATTTTCTGTATATCCATTTTTTGTTAACTAAGCATTGTTTGTTGTTGCATCACAAATTTTAAGAGTACTGGTGTCTCATTTATAAAACATTGCGTAGGATCTATACTAACAGAATACGTATGCCCAAAAGCCGAAAATTAGGTTCTCCCAAAAACATCCACACTTATTAAACCATGCGTATGCACACCAGCAAGCAATTCCCCCTTTTTAAATCTCAGCTGCACCTCAATGTTTGCATACAAGGTTCAGCCTCATGTTCTGCCCTGTACACGCCCACATTCAACCATAAATAATCAATGCAAAACAACTCATGAATGTCAATGTGTATTTAATTGAGCCAGCTGATTAATGTTATTTCATGGTTAACAATGGCAACCATGGAGAAAAGAGCAATGAAGCGCAGCATTACGCACGGGTGTCACCACAGTATTTAAATGTTTACAGCACTGTTTGTTTTTTATAGATCACAACCTTTGCGTGGAAAGTTATGTACACCAGTTTCAGGCTCAGTTTTGTGCATACGTCACGTTTATTAATGAGACCCCTGGTCATTTCGTACTTTTGTAGTTTTTGTTATTGGGTACCCAACTTGTTTTGATTATTCAAAGAACCGGAGTCTCACAGGATGTTTTTTTATCAACCAAATGTCAATTCATATCCACTGAGGATGTTTTATGTCAGTGTTAAATTTATTTATATAGCAAATTTGAAAACAACAAAGGCTGACTAAAGTGCTTCCCAACAATCATAAAATGGCATATTGAAAAAAATAAAATGTAATAACAATAAATAAATGCAGAAGAGTTAAGATTTCTAAGAACTATTTAGCGTCTATTTCTCGATCAGTCAAAGGCCAGGGAAAAGAGATGAGTTTTCTGAAGAAACTTAAATGATTCTATGCTCTAAGCAGAGCAAACATGTTGAGGTTAAGGTATTCCACAGTCTTGGGACAGCCACATTGAATTTAGGTTTGATCTCGGAGCATCAAGGTGAGTGCTCTCAAAGGCGTGTGGATTATGAGGAGACCACGTAGATAAGATAGGGCTAGACCATTTAAAACTTTAAACATGAGCAATACAATTTTAAAATAATGACAGACAGGAAGCCAATGAAGAGATTGAAAGACTGGAGTTATGTGTTCATGCCTCTTTGTACCAGTAAAAAGATGAGCTGCAGCATTCTGAACTACTTGAACTATTTGTTGCAGTGATGATTGAGTTAGCCCAACGTATAAAGAGTTACAATAGTCTAGACAAGATGTGACAAAAAGCATAAATAACCTTGTTGAAAAGAGAGATAAGGCTTTGCTTTAGCAATGAGTTTTATACCTGACTCCATAACTGGTAACTAAACTAATTTTCTATATTTAACTAGTAGTCTGCCTTAAGGGAACTTTATGTGACTTCAGTAAATATTATCTACCATCAACAGATCAGTTTGACCAAGGGTAATAATAAATATAATATTTCACAAGTCAACTAGGCCAAACTGGGATCAGGACCATCAATAGCAAAAATGGTGTAGTATAGGATATTTTTAAAAATAATTTTGGTTTGAGCATTTCAATGATATTTCCGTAATTTGTAAAAAAAACTGAGAAATAATGATACACCAAGGTTAAGTAAAGAATTACAGAAAGGTTTGTTTATGGCTCTCAGAGCAATATATGAATGCTTATAGTTTTACATATATTTTTATTCATCTATAAATGAAAAAGCTTGAACAATGGAGTGGAAAATTGTTCTGTCTGGTCCAGAGAAATTCAACCAGTCTTTTTGCAACTCTAAAAAGTAATGGGATGCTGATATAAAACAGAAAAATAAGCGTACTCACATGTTTGAAAATTGTATTGTAAATAGATTTTCTTTTCTGAAATCACTATTGGCCTAAATTTTCATAAATAAAATGATAATAATAAATAATAGAATAATAAATGATCTAAGACCATGCTCTTGCAACAGTATAATAATAACAAACAAATCAACTGAGAAATATACAGGTTTGCCACATTTGTTTACTGCTGTCTTAGCAGCAACATTAAAATCAGCATATTGTGTTAGTTGAATTGACATGTTTACTCTTTTCCTTAATGTTTATTTTGCACTTACTTCTAAGTCACCCCTACTTTTTGCTAGCTTACACAATATTCACTGTTAGATTCGGGCAAAAAATAAATGTTTTTGCTCTTTCTGTATTCTTAGGATATTTGTCACACTATAAAACAAGAGCTTTTTAGTTAAGGTAGAAACACAATGTTTTAGATTGTCAGAACTGTGTTGTTCCATCCCCAACTTGTCCTTCAGGCTGTAAATATGCATGTGTTGTTACATTAAATATGGAAAGCATACTTAAACAAAAAGCAGGCAGACAGGGACCAGGCTCTTACTGACAAGAAGAAAAAGAAGATGAGGCCCCTAGAGGGAGGGAGTTAATGATCTTTCTGCATGCAAGGTTCATGGTTCAAGAGGCAGTGAGACGATGGAAGGTGGCAAAACCCCATTAACTCCTCGACAGAGTCTGCCACAAGTAGTAAGCTTTATTTCCCTTTTTTCTTGTCTCTTTTTTCCTTTTCCACATTTTGGGTGTTCATCTCTTAGCTGTCTCCCATCATCCCTCACTCCTCCTTTGTATTTCAGTCTTTACCTAGGATCCTTCACTTTCTTAGTGTTGTTTGAACAATCTTCATTCTTCCACAGCTGTTTTTTTCTGAATCCATCTTCTTTAGTCTTTTTCTCCCCCATCCATGTTCCTACTCCTCTTTTTTTTAGTCTACCATACCTGTTTTAAAGTTGTCCAATGTGATGTATCTTTAGTTTTCTTAATTAACTCTAACCAATGCCTGTAACTATATTTTATTTCTTACATTTTCAAACTGCACTTATTTCACTATATGCTTTGACATGCTCGGTTTTAGTTGTTTTCATGATGATTTTACTAGATAATTAAAATGTGAGGTGTTATTTAGCTTTCTGTTTTGGCATTATTGTTTTGAGATGCTGAGAATTTTAGACCTCAACAAAGACACAGAAATAGCACATTTAATTAGACATTTAATACTATAGGTCCTTCTCAAAATATTAGCATATTGTGATAAAGTTCATTATTTTCCATAATGTCATGATGAAAATTTAACATTCATATATTTTAGATTCATTGCACACTAACTGAAATATTTCAGGTCTTTTATTGTCTTAATATGGATGATTTTGGCATATAGCTCATGAAAACCCAAAATTCCTATCTCACAAAATTAGCATATCATTAAAAGGGTCTCTAAACGAGCTATGAACCTAATCATCTGAATTAACGAGTTAACTCTAAACACCTGCAAACGATTCCTGAGGCCTTTAAAACTCCCAGCCTGGTTCATCACTCAAAACCCCAATCATGGGTAAGACTGCTGACCTGACTGCTGTCCAGAAGGCCACTATTGACACTCTCAAGCAAGAGGGTAAGACACAGAAAGAAATTTCTGAACGAAGAGGCTGTTCCCAGAGTGCTGTATCAAGGCACCTCAGTGGGAAGTCTGTGGGAAGGAAAAAGTCTGGCAGAAAACGCTGCACAACGAGAAGAGGTGACCGGACCCTGAGGAAGATTGTGGAGAAGGGCCGATTCCAGACCTTGGGGGACCTGCGGAAGCAGTGGACTGAGTCTGGAGTAGAAACATCCAGAGCCACCGTGCACAGGCGTGTGCAGGAAATGGGCTACAGGTGCCGCATTCCCCAGGTCAAGCCACTTTTGAACCAGAAACAGCGGCAGAAGCGCCTGACCTGGGCTACAGAGAAGCAGCACTGGACTGTTGCTCAGTGGTTCAAAGTAATTTTTTCGGATGAAAGCAAATTCTGCATGTCATTCGGAAATCAAGGTGCCAGAGTCTGGAGGAAGACTGGGGAGAAGGAAATGCCAAAATGCCAGACGTCCAGTGTCAAGTACCCACAGTCAGTGATGGTCTGGGGTGCCATGTCAGCTGCTGGTGTTGATCCACTGTGTTTTATCAAGGGCACGGTCAATGCAGCTAGCTATCAGGAGCACTTCATGCTTCCATCTGCTGAAAAGCTTTATGGAGATATGAAGATTTAATTTTTCAGCACAACCTGGCACCTGCTCACAGTGCCAAAACCACTGGTAAATGGTTTACTGACCATGGTATCACTGTGCTCAATTGGCCTGCCAACTCTCCTGACCTGAACCCCATAGAGAATCTGTGGGATATTGTGAAGAGAACGTTGAGAGACTCAAGACCCAACACTCTGGATGAGCTAAAGGCCGATATCGAAGCATCCTGGGCCTCCATAAGACCTCAGCAGTGCCACAGGCTGATTGCCTCCATGCCACTCCGCATTGAAGCAGTCATTTCTGCAAAAGGATAACTGTACATGATTATTTGAAGGTTGACGTTTTTTGTATTAATAACACTTTTCTTTTATTGGTCAGATGAAATATGCTAATTTTGTGAGATAGGAATTTTGGGTTTTCATGAGCTGTATGCCAAAATCATCCGTATTAAGACAATAAAAGACCTGAAATATTTCAGTTAGTGTGCAATGAATCTAAAATATATGAATGTTAAATTTTCATCATGACATTATGGAAAATAATTAACTTTATCACAATATGCTAATATTTTGAGAAGGACCTGTATGTTTGGCGTCTGCACACAGGTTCTGACAAATCTAATTAATATTAGATGCAGCAACATAATATATAAACTAAAGATATAAGACTTATAATTTGACAGTTGAATGATCAGCATCACATTTAATAAAAACTGAAAAATAATATCCACGACAAACGTTTGAACTAATTGTAAACGTTGTATAAGATCAAAGGTTGAGCAATATGGGCTGATCTATGACCTATGCGGAAAGTTCAAATTGAAGCTGGCTAATCTTTGATGTTTCACACACATTTTTTTACTTTATATATATATATATATATATATATATATATATATATATATACAGGACACACCTTCTCATTCAAAGAATTGTCATTATTTTCATGACTATGAAAATTGTAGCTTCACACTGAAGGCATCAAAACTATGAATTAATTCATGTGGAATTATATACTGAACAAAAAAGTGTGAAACAACTGAAAATATGTCTTATATTCTAGGTTCTTCAAAGTAGCCACCTTTTGCTTTGATTACTGCTCTGCACACTCTTGGCATTCTGTTGATGAGCTTCAAGAGGGAGTCACCTGAAATGGTTTTCACTTCACAGGTGTGCCCTGTCAGGTTTAATAAGTGGGATTTCAAGCCTTATAAATGGGGTTGGGACCATCAGTTGTGTTGTGCAGGAGGTGGATACAGTACACAGCTGATAGTCCTACTGAATAGACTGTTAGAATTTGTATTATGGCAAGAAAAAAGCAGCTAAGTAAAGAAAAACAAGTGACCATCATTACTTCAAGAAATGAAGGTCAATCAGTCCGAACAATTGGGAAAACTTTGAAAGTGTCCCCAAGTGCAGTCGCAAAAACCATCAAACGCTACAAAGGAACTGGCTCACATGAGGACCGCCCCAGGAAAGGAAGACCAAGAGTCACCTCTGCTGCGGACGATAGGTTCATCCGAGTCACCAGCCTCAGAAATCGCAGGTTAACAGCAGCTCAGATTAGAGAACAGGTCAATACCACACAGAGTTCTAGCAGCAGACACATCTCTAGAACAACTGTTAAGAGGAGACTGTGTGAATCAGGCCTTCATGGTAAAATAGCTGCTAGGAAACCATTGCTGAGGACAGGCAACAAGCAGAAGAGACTTGTTTGGGCTAAAGAACACAAGGAATGGACATTAGACCAGTGGAAATCTGTGCTTTGGTCTGATGAGTCCAAGTTTGAGATCTTTGGTTCCAACCACCGTGTCTTTGTGCGGCGCCGAAGAGATGAACGGATGGACTCTACATGCCTGGTTCCCACCATGAAGCATGGAGGAGGAGGTGTGATGGTGTGGGGTTGCTTTGCTGGTGATATTGTTGGGGATTTATTCAAAATTGAAGGCATACTGAACCAGCATGGCTACCACAGCATCTTGCAGCGGCATGCTATTCCATCCGGTTTGCGTTTAGTTGGACCATCATTTACTTTTCAACAGGACAATGACCCCAAACACACCTCCAGGCTGTGTAAGGGCTATTTGACCAAGAAGGAGAGTGATGGGGTACTGCGCCAGATGACCTGGCCTCCACAGTCACCGGACCTGAACCCAATTGAGATGGTTTGGGTGAGTTGGACCGCAGAGTGAAGTCAAAAGGGCCAACAAGTGCTAAGCATCTCTGGGAACTCCTTCAAGACTGTTGGAAAACCATTTCAGGTGACTACCTCTTGCGCTTTATCAAGTCCCCAGAGACCCCAAAGTGCTTTATACACTCATACACTGACAGTGGTGAGCTATAATGTAGCCACAGCTGCCCTGGGGCAGACTGACAGAAGTGAGGCTGCCATACAATCGGTGCCACCGGGCCCTCTGACCACCATCAGCAGGCAAGTCGGGTGAAGTGTCTTGCCCAAGGACACAACGACTGAGGTGGACAGAGCAGGGATTTGAACCGGCAACCCACCATATAAAATGTTTTCATTTTGCCTTTTTAAAATTGTTTTAGGGTAATCAAATGCAGCACAAGGATCACTGCTGTTAGAGACTCAAAAATCAAGTATAGTGGAATATTTGGCTGTAAGTAGCCAAAATTAAAAACGAAAAGTATAAATGATGTTATATTTGCATTTAAATTTTTTATTAGAATTTAATGACCCAGTGAAACAACAGTCATATGACTCTCAAACCCTGTTATGTGCTTTAACCTTAATTCCTGGCATAGTAATAAGGTCTGTCAGTTTATGTGTTGGATTTTATCACTGTAAAGTCTTTTTAAGCTCTATTAAACGGGAGGTCAGAGACATAAAATGTTTTAAAGTGAAGATATAGTATGCCTCTGATATCTAGGCTACAGGATTGATTTAAACTTTGTTGGAAAACTGCTGTTGCTTCATATAGCCTACAGCTATATATCACAGAATGAACAAAGAGCCCAACCTCAAAGGCAGGCATATATACACGGCATGATGTGTCAGAAGCACCCAGCAAGACACATAATAATGGCCTGCACCAGCTGCCATTTACTCCCTGTCATTCCTGTTGAGATTCAAAATGCCACCAACTGTGGGTATATAAATCATCAAAAGAAAAGACAGAAAGAAATACCACGTGCTTTTTAAGGTTCAAACAGTTACACATCAGGTAATTAAACAAATCTTCCTAAACCAGTCTTATCCTGGTTAGATATTATTGTAAAACAAAGAATGTGGCACATTTTGTTTAATCCAGCTTTCATATTTAGTAGCTCTCAACACCACCTGCGTGGAAAATAACGTATTTTGGCTCGACCTATGTTTTAGCAAGAACATTTTCAAGTGACATTGGAAAAAAAACAGGTAAAGTAGATGAAAAGTGAAATATGAGGTATTTGTGTGCACTATGCAGATAAGTTCAAAAAATAATGATAAAAGAAAAACATCACAGTATCAATATAGAAATATGAGGACTAGGACATTTTGAGCTCAACAAAATAACAAATTCATTTGTATTTGTAAAAATCAATCACCCTATAATAATAATGCATGACAAATCCTAAGTATACAAACACGCATATGCAGGCACACAATTAGGGATTGCAGCTTCCAACTGCAAAATTGACAAAATACGAAGATATAAGGCTTGATGTGGAAAAAATGGATCACAGTCTGCCATATTGGTTCTGACAAATGAGCTCAGTAACAGGGCATTAGCCTTTTGCTGTCACTGGGGAAAAAATTATATTGCGTAATGACATCAAGCCCTCGCTGACGGTCGAATTGCCCAATCTGTCTCACTTAAGTAACCCAGCTGGTAGTGAATGATCAGTTGTGGAATTGTTCTTCAAAGACAAAATAATTTTGCTTTTGAGAATATAAAAGTCTCTTCTTATGGGAATAACATAAAACTGCTGATTTGTATTATTGTGAATGATACAGTATAACGTCCTTCACATAAGACTGAACATTTCTTTGGGGTTTCACATTTTTTCTGGAGCTTAAAGAGCAAAACTAGTGCAGCCACCTTTGTATCACGAGGATAAAATCCTAGAATACAATTAGACAGAACAATGGGGCCACCTACTGATCAAATATGGCATAATTGTAGTCTAAGAGGTTAGTAAAAGGCATGGTAAAACTGGTAAATCTGTGTTTTTCATTTACAAGATGTTTCAAGAACTTTATTCCATTTAGTATTTTAATTTCAAATATTTTACTTTTTATTTATTTAGTTTTTTCATACTTGTTTACACGTTTTATGTCTGTAATTTTATTTCTATTTTTTTCATTTTTACATTATTTTTCGCAGATCCTTCCTCCCAGCAGCTTTTAGACTTTATAAGCATCATTCCTCCTAACAAACTCAATAGGTGTTTACATGCCTGCTCTTATTTGCAGTTTTTTCCATTTATTGTTAAATGTCTGTTGTTTTTTATGCAAAATTATTCATGTTCATTATGTACATTTTCAAAATCACCCTACTCAGTTGCACATTTTATTGAATCTGAGTATGCTATTTTTAATAAGTACTACGTATGTTTTAACATTTGCCTTTTTTTTAATTAGAACCTTTCTAGAAAGACAGGACACAACTTACAGAGACTTGAGATACTCAGAACAGATCTCATCCACCCCCAAACCCTTGCCACCGTCTACCTTTTTAACCACCACGGTGACTTCAGCCTGGGAGATGAAAGAGTCCAACTCCAAGTCCCCAGTCTCTGCTTCCACCAGAGAAGAACTGCTTCCCTCCCCTGAAGCGCTGGACAGTTTGCCAAAATTGCTTCGAGGCTGACCAAGGTACTCCTTCTCCATGGCCTCACCAAAACTCCTCCCAGGCCCGAGTTTTTGCCTGTGCCACAGCCTAGGTCACGGCACACCTGGCCTCATGGTACCCATCAGCCACCTCAGGAGTCCCACAAGCCAACCACAACCGATAGGACTCCTTCAGCTTGACAGCATCCTTTACTGCCGGTGTCCACCACCGGGTTTGGGGATTTATCTGCGACAGGCGCCGCAGACCTTACGGCCACAGCTACGGGGGAATCAACAACAGAGGCGGAGAACACGGTCCACTCGGACTCTATGTCTCCAACCTCTTGTAAAAGCTCTCCCAAAGGTGGGAGTTGAATACATCCCTGGCCGAGCGTTCCACCAGACGTTCCCAGCAGGACCAACACTTGTGCTTAGGCCGGCCAAGTCTGTCCGACTTCCTCCTATTCCAGCGGATCCAACTCAATGCCAGGTGGTGATTGGTGGACAGCTCAGCCCCTCTCTTCACCCGAATGTCCATGACATACAGCCGAAGGTCCGAAGACATGACTACAAAATCAATCATTGTCCTCATGCCTAGGGTCTCCTGGTGCCAAGTGCACTGATGAACGCAAGCTTAAACATGGTGTTTATTATGGACTGGCACAGAAGTCCAATAATGAAACACCTCTTGGGTTCAGATCGGGGAGGCCATTCCACCCAATCAAGCCCCTCCAGGTGTCACTGTCGTTTCCCACATCGTTTAGGTCCCCCAGCAGAATGATGGAGTCCCCGAAAGGGGTACTATCCAGCAACCCCGACAGAGATGCCAAGAAGGCTGGGTACTCTGCACCAATGCTAAGCCCGTAGGGCAAAACAACAGTCAGAAACCAGTCTCCGACTCAAAGGCGCAGGGATGCAACCCTCTCATTCACCGGGGTAAACCCCAACATGAGACGGCTAAGTAGAAGAGAGTCCAACCTCTCTCGAGGAGCTGGGTTCCAGAGCCCATGCTGTGACAATTAATATTTTCACATTATACTGGAGCTTCATAAACATTTCTTCTTATGCAATACTTAAAATGCCATATTTATTGGATATATACTTATATAGTCTCTCCTTGATTATATTCATTTTCTAAATGATGATCTAGATATTTGAAAGCATACATAAAAACTCGCCTCACTTGTTTTTTATGCTCAAAGAAATGTTCTCTTAGGGAGAATGTATGTAGTCAAAAGTTGTAATTTATTTTGCCTAAGGATGTGTCCTCTGGCTATTGTTCATCCACGTACAAGGCATCATTCATGCTTTAATATGTTTTCATGCCTGCTCTTATTTGCAGTTTTTTCCATTTATTGTTAAATGTCTGTTGTTTTTTATGCAAAATTATTCATGTTCATTATGTACATTTTCAAAATCACCCTACTCAGTTGCACATTTTATTGAATCTGAGTATGCTATTTTTAATAAGTACTACGTATGTTTTAACATTTGCCTTTTTTTTTATTAGAACCTTTCTAGAAAGACAGGACTAATGGGAAATACGGTATTTGAGCAAGACTGACAAATTATTTTGGCTAGACAACTAGGTCAGAGCATCTCCAAAACTGTAGCTTTTGGGGGCTGTTCCCAGCACAAAATGGTCAGTATGTATCAAACGTTGATCAAGGAAGGAACAGTGGCGAAGTGAGTGACCACGGCTAGTTGATGCACAAGAGAAGCGAAGGCTCCGACATACAAGCTGTAGCATCACTTGCTTAAGAAGTTATTGCTGATTCTGATAGAGAGGTATCAGAATACACAATGCATCACAGTTTACGGCTTATGGGGCTGCATCACTACAGACAAGTAAGGGTGCACATTCTGACCCCTGTTCAATATTAAAAGAACCAATATTGTGCATGTAAGCATCAGAACTGGGCCATGGAGTATAGAAAGAAGATCAGTTCAGTTTATTTATTGTCACTAATACCCTGGTCTGATGATTCAGTTCACAATTACATCATGTAGAGTGTGTGTGTGTGTGTGTCACTAAGCAGGAACACACATGTCTCTAGGAAGCACCATGGGTAGAAGGCAAGCTTGAAGAGGCAATGCTGGTAAACCTTAGGTCCTGTCATCTATATGGATATTCCTTTGACAAGTTCCACCTACTTAAGTATTGTTGCATATCATGTTTTCCCTCTCATGGAATCTGTTTCCTGGTGTCTGTGGCCTATTTTAGCAAAAAGCAGAAATGGTTCAGGAATGGTTTAAATAGCACAAGTATAAGGTGTTGACTTGACTTGCATGTTGCCCGGATCTCAACCCATTTGAGCATTTTTGGGGTTTATGATGGACAAGTCTGAAAAATGAAGGCCCCACCTTGCAACTCACAGGACCTACAGCATCTGTTGCTAAAATCTTGTTCCCAGATACCACAGCACACATTTAGTGGTCTAGTGGACCACTCTTATAACACCCTATTAGGCAGGTGTACATGATGTGTTCTACTTCTCTCTTGCCACAAAGCTTTTATGAATAATACCAAAAAGATTTAAACTCAGCTTGATACAGAATTTGACAATGAATGTTCACTATTCATGGCATCCATTTATAATATCACGTTTGCAGCATTATAGATGCTTTGAAAACTTACTTTTTTATCCAAATTGATACATAAATGCACACAGATGCACACACTATGCCTAATCATTGTAATATCAAATTGTATAAAATGTAAAGGTGAACTGGATATATCTGGCTTGTGACATTCCTAATTTTAAATACATTTGCAACACTTAACCGAGTATTGGTGTCTCTTATTTAAATATCCCATAAACACCTATTGAATATTATTTTCTCACATTTCTAAATGTAGAACTGAAGAATGAATGAATGGCAAAATGTGCCTCTGGTAGTTCTTATAAGTGACTGTATTGCCTATTTTAACTACATCCTGTTATATTTTCTTATGTCCAGCAAACTGGACTTACTCCTTACAGAGCTGTACTTAATGAGTAGCAGTTATTTTTGATTGGTAATTATTGCATTTTATTTTTTATTCAACTGTATTAAACACGCAAACTCACGGGTAAAAAGCATAACATTTGCATAGGTGTGCTAAGCGCTGGTGCGATATGCGGAACATCATATTGAAACAACCTCTGCACTTCACTTCCTAGTGTCGCATCTACCTCCCTCATCTCAGCTCATACAGTCCGACAAAAGTGTGCAATTTGATCGCGGCTCTCATTAAGGACAAAGGATTACTTGAAAGGAGCACAATTTGGACCATGCTTTTTTCACCGTGTTACTGGACAAAGAAGCGCTAATTTGCCTTTAGCTGGAGGCATATTGTTTGTGCTGTGTGGCCACACATTGGCCTACCTGTGCGGACTTGTCCGCACCCCAAGGTGGGAGGGTGGAACACAAGTAGACATACTTTTGCCTTATACGTTTCCCTCTCTCTCTTATTTGCTCTTTTGCTCGCTTTCTCTGTCTTTGTCATTGCGCGCGGATGATAAGGGGCCTATACGCTGAAATGTCGACAAATGAAAGAGCAATCCGAGCACTGAAAGAGATTCTACAAAAGCCGGGAAATGACGCCTGTGCAGACTGTGGCTCACGGGGTAGGTTAAAGAAATTAACATAACGTTACGCGTTTCCTGTACCAATTTTAGATGGTAATAGATTTGCATAGAACAATCACAGCTGCTCAAGTTTTTTTTTTTTTTGAACAATCTTTTAGATTGGTGTCATTCTTATCTGAAAATATGAGACAAAGTTAGGGATTCCGGAGGAGGGGCTTTTTACTTTCAGGAGATAACCCAGGTGTAACTGTAGGGGCCTTGTTCTGTTGGGTGAATGCTACGTGGAGGATCCAAGAGAAGAAACCATGAATCTCGAACAAGTCCTCACATGCTTGAGTGAAGGGCAGTGTAGGACTTGTGCTACACACCCTTTTTCAACTGAGCATGAAAAAGCAGGATGTTTTTTTTTTTTATCTGTTTTGACACAAGTTTATTGATAGGTTGTATTTGGAATAGCAAAGAAAATCTAAACACGTTTGCTAAAAAAACAGTGACCACCCAAAGAAATGTTAGGAGTGTACAGATCAGGGCCACCAATAATCTTTGGGCGGCAATTCAAATCCAAAACTCTTATGAAACTAACTAATAAATAGATCAAATAAACAAAGAGTGATGTGATGGAATACTGCATAAGAAAAATAAAAACATTTTTAATTCAACATTGTTAGCTTACTGAAATGTACATCCATGTACTGCACAATATATGCACTGAGTACTGGGTCAGAGGTCCTTTTGCATAAATTGCTACTCAGTGCAGTGTGACATTGTGTGGATTAGCTTGTGGCACTGCTGAGCTGTTAAAGACAAGGTTTATTTAATAGCACCCTACTGCGGTTGTCCCTGTTCCTTTTGCACCTTTTTTTACTATGCGTTTTCTTTCTATTCAGCGTTCTTTATGCCCGGATACAATGTTGGGTGAACACCCAGCTTCTTTTGCAAAGCCCTTTTGTACCGTCATTGTGGACTCAATGACAGCTGGATAACTGCAAAGTCTGCAGTTTCTGTATTTAAAAAAATAATAACTTACTGGCCTTCTGTAATATTCAGATTTTCTGAAAACCTGAATTTTGAGTCTTCTTTAACTGTCAGCGATTATCATCACAATGAAGAGAAATAATAAGTTTTACTTTTTGAAATGGAATACTGAAATAAACAATCTTTTTGGTGATATTTTATTGAGCTTAACTTGTACTGTAGTGATCCATTGATTTAAATGTGTTGTTTTGTACCAGCTAAAAAAGCTGTGCATTTCTAGGGGAGAGATATCTATTATACTATTCCACAGTAACCATGGTAATTTTCAAGCAACTCAAAACCAGAAAGTCAGTACATCTGTGCCTAGGAGGTTATGTCACAACCAGACTATCATTGCATCTCAGAGTTTATTTGTCAGATCATTCTTGAGGATCTGTAAGGGTGTTGTTTGACTTGATGTGGTTTAATACTCAAAGTTTAACTTTCCTCCTCCAAGAATCAACCTTTCTGGTCAGGTTTAGGCTCTTATTCTTCTTTTCTTCTTTGTCACTCTGAATGCATTGTGGAAATTAGCTCATGTTTATTCAGCTTTTATACTGAAACTTTGATTTAGGAAGCAGCCAGGTATGACTATTAACCAACCAGCTACATTCAAAGTGGAATCTGCCTGTGACTGTTTGGAAAATTAAAACAATGTTCTTCCTGCTCTGACATCAATAATTTGATCTGATAACACCAGAACATTCTTTCACACACTAGCTCAGTTTACTGGCAAGCCTTTGAGTGGTTGTTGGAAAGACAAGATTGCTGTAGTCAGAACAATGAAATGAATTCTCAAATCTTTTGGCTCAGAGTGGAAAAGGATAGACAAACGAATCTGCGAGATTTCATGTAATGTGGGGCATTGCTCTAGGTGAGGTTTACGGTTAAAGATAGGCCTGTGGATTTAAAGCTTTTATCAATTACATTTTTGTTTTCTCACATATCTACTGCTTTGATTTGATGTCTAGCATAGCACATAATACCAAAAGGCTCTTGAATTATTAACACTGATGATAATGGTTTCTGTTGTACTAAAATGGCTTGTCTGTTTCCAGTAAATTAATTGCTAATTACAAGTCATGTGATTCTTTATGCTATTAACACCTAATACAGTGGCATTAATTTGGCTTTTTAAGTCTAAATAATTGCTTTTTCTGCATCCTGAAATTCTGTTTTGAAATAAACATATTTAAAGCATCAAACAACACTGATTCCCAGCAACAAAAATGTAAACAATGGGAATTAAATTATTAATTTACCATAATGTTTAGTCCTTACATCTTGCACTCAAGGGTTCACCTTTTGTCTATTTTCTGCTTTCATACATCTAGCACAGGGCCTATATTCTGGTGCTTGAATTGCCATACTCATTTTAATTACACTATCTTCCCTGGTACAGATCCTGGTTGGGGTTCATGCTCCCTAGGAGTGTTCATCTGTCTGGAATGTTCTGGGATCCACCGCAACATCCCTGAAATCAGCAAAGTCAAATCCCTGAGATTGTCCCACTGGGAGGACCACGAGCTGCAGGTGAGAGGCCAAAGCCAGCAACTCCCAGGATTTCATAGTTTTATTATAGTTTTTGGAAGAAAAAAAAACAATTTGTGAAAAAGTGGAATAATGAGGAGGCAAATTTATAAGAATCACATGCATCACAAATTAGAGGCAAATGTAGATAAAGTTGAGACCAAAACAATGCACATATTTCTGCAATAAAACTGTATTTTTTTTCCCCTTTCCAAACTTATCAGAGCCATTTAGAACCAAGTTATTGATTTGGTTAATGTTATGCACCAAAAAGCTCTAACCACAAATTCACTTAAATTTCACTTTCATTTCACTAGCCTCACAAAGTATTAGCTTTGTTGCTCCATTCTTTTCATTTTCCAGTACAACAACATTCTGTTTTATGACTGCTTCCATGATGAATACATCCACAGAACTCCATTTACTTTGTAAATACTTGGCTTTTCCAAATTTCCCAGCTGGGTGGGACTTAGGGGGGCAATTTCACAGATTTATAAAAATTCCACTGGTTATTATCAGTAATGGTTCTATTACCTGTTGTACAAAGATGGAATTCCACAGTGAGTTTTTAGAAAGGGGTGGAAGGCTAAAAGCTAGTCAGTCGTTTTAGCTGATTTCAACAGTTTCAAACTCAAATGCTAATTTTTTATATCTATGGAATGTAATGCTATATTAGCAGTTATTAACTATTTACACTTTCACTGTTGTGATAGTGTTATGTAATTTGACGCAGTTTTTTTAGCTGATCAATGTCTGCTGTAAAAATTGCCCCTTTTCCATTAGTCACTGTTCAGCGTGGTTTGGGCTTTTTAGGCTTTTCCATTAGTAACGGTTACTATTTTCAGTACCTGCTTGCTTACGTGCTGAAAAAACGACTTCAGTGAACTGTTGATCACTAATTGGCCCACATTGGGGTGATACTCAATTGTAATGGAAACAAACCAAACCATGTAGATTAGTACTGACCTGAGACGAACTGCACTGAGTGGGTACTAATGACAAAGGGGCAAAAGTTTTTGCACCAAAGTTACACTGGTCAAATACGGTTAATATATTCTAATACTGTAATATAACCTTATATTCAATGGATATTAACATTGTCGTTACTGTTACAAATAGTTAAAATCAGCTAAAACTTTGGTCTGTCTGGCTAGTTGTTGGCCTTGCACTGCTTTTTGAGGATTTTTTCACATTACTGCAAACTCACTGCGGTATTTTATCTGTCTATTACAGGGAAGTAAACTATTATTATAACCTCGTTTAAACAAATCCAAAGTATCCTTTTAATTACTTCAACTTTCTTGGAAGGATGCATACACTTGAGAGAGTTATGTTATGAGACCGAAAATGTTGTTAGTGTGCTTTCACTTCAAGTTATTTTCAGTCTGGTTGTTTGAAAATCACACCTGGCTAATCTTGTGTATAAACGTATATTTAATATTTTTTCTAAAATCTTAACAAGCCAGAGAAAAGGACTCAGGCTGAGTATTTAAAAATTTGTGACAAAAAATGTACCTAGTGCATGTTTTAAGGAGCCCACTTGTTGTAAATGTTAAATTTTATTAAAATAACAGCTTTCATCCTGCCCAGCAGGAAGAGGGGACTTTTCTTGGAACAGGCTGTCTAGTTATACAGAAAGACAAAATATTTAGCGAGGAAGATCTTGTAGAGAGTGCATGCCACGCAACATTATTGCCTATCAAAACAAACATTCTCTTTGTGTTCACACATGGCTAAAACACTTTGGGTATGGTAAATAACAATAAAACTCTAATAGACTAACAGTCAGCTGGAGTCGCATCTGATACAGATGCCCGAGCCACCTCAACTGACTCCTCTCAATGTGGAGGAGCAGCGGCTCTACTCCAAACTCCTCCCAGATGGCGGGCTCCTCACCCTATCTCTAAGGGAGTCCCCGGCCACCCTGCAGAAGAAGCTCATTTCAGCCACTTGTATCTGGGATTTTGTTCCGTCGATCATGACCCAAAGTTCATGGCCATAGGTGAGGGTAGAAACGTAGACCGACTGATCAAGAGCTTCGCTTTTCATCTCAGCTCTCTTCACCACAACGGACCGTCACAGTGTCCCCATAACTACGGCAGCCGCACTGATCTGTCTGTTGATCTCCCGCTCCATTCTTCCCTCACTCATGAACAAGACCATGAGATACTTGAACTCCTCCACTTAAGACAAGCCACCCTTTTCCGGTCGAGAACCATGGCCTCGAACTTGGAGGAGCTGATCTTTATCCCAGCAGCTTCACACTCGGCCGCGAACTGCCCCAGTACATGCTGCAGGTCTTGGCTAGAGGGGGCCAGCAGGAACACTGATCCCTAAACCAGACCCCCTCCAGCCCTTGGCTGCACCTAGAAATCCTATCCATAAAAGTTATGAACAGGACCGGTGACAAAGGGCAGCCCTGCCGGAGTCCAGCATGCACCGAGAACAAGTCCGACTTAGTGCCGGCAATGCAGACCAAACTCCTGCTCTGCTTGTTCAGAGACCAGATGGCCCCTAATAAAGGGCCCCCCACTCCGTACTCCTGGATTACCCCCCACAGGGCACCACGAGGTACACAGTCGAATGCCTTCTCCAGGTCCACAAAACAAATGTGGACCGATTGGACAAACTCCCATTAACCCCTGAGCACCCTGTAGAGGGTGTAGAGGTGATCCAGTGTTCCACCGGTATGAAAACCACACTGGTCCTCCTGAAGCTGAGGTTTGACTAGCTGGAACACATCGTATGGTCGCCCTTCTTATGAAGAGAGACCATGATCCCTGTCTGCCAGTCCAGAGGCACTGTCCCTGACCGCCATGCAATGGCGGTCAGGGACAGTGCTGCTGGCCCCCTCTAGCCAAGACCTGCAGCATGTACTGGGGCAGTTCGCGGCCGAGTGTGAAGCTGCTGGGATAAAGATCAGCTCCTCCAAGAGGCGTGTCAACCACGACAGCCCCACAACTTACAGAGACTTGAGATACTCAGAACAGATCTCATCCACCCCCAAACCCTTGCCACCGTCTACCTTTTTAACCACCACAGTGACTTCAGCCTGGGAGATGAAAGAGTCCAACTCCAAGTCCCCAGTCTCTGCTTCCACCAGAGAAGAACTGCTTCCCTCCCCTGAAGCGCTGGACAGTTTGCCAAAATTGCTTCGAGGCTGACCAAGGTACTCCTTCTCCATGGCCTCACCAAACTCCTCCCAGGCCCGAGTTTTTGCCTGTGCCACAGCCTAGGTCACGGCACACCTGGCCTCATGGTACCCATCAGCCACCTCAGGAGTCCCACAAGCCAACCACAACCGATAGGACTCCTTCAGCTTGACAGCATCCTTTACTGCCGGTGTCCACCACCGGGTTTGGGGATTTATCTGCGACAGGCGCCGCAGACCTTACGGCCACAGCTACGGGGGAATCAACAACAGAGGCGGAGAACACGGTCCACTCGGACTCTATGTCTCCAACCTCTTGTAAAAGCTCTCCCAAAGGTGGGAGTTGAATACATCCCTGGCCGAGCGTTCCACCAGACGATCCCAGCAGGACCAACACTTGTGCTTAGGCCGGCCAAGTCTGTCCGACTTCCTCCTATTCCAGCGGATCCAACTCAATGCCAAGTGGTGATTGGTGGACAGCTCAGCCCCTCTCTTCACCCGAATGTCCATGACATACAGCCGAAGGTCCGAAGACATGACTACAAAATCAATCATTGTCCTCATGCCTAGGGTCTCCTGGTGCCAAGTGCACTGATGAACGCAAGCTTAAACATGGTGTTTATTATGGACTGGCACAGAAGTCCAATAATGAAACACCTCTTGGGTTCAGATCGGGGAGGCCATTCCACCCAATCAAGCCCCTCCAGGTGTCACTGTCGTTTCCCACATCGTTTAGGTCCCCCAGCAGAATGATGGAGTCCCCGAAAGGGGTACTATCCAGCAACCCCGACAGAGATGCCAAGAAGGCTGGGTACTCTGCACCAATGCTAAGCCCGTAGGGCAAAACAACAGTCAGAAACCAGTCTCCGACTCAAAGGCGCAGGGATGCAACCCTCTCATTCACCGGGGTAAACCCCAACATGAGACGGCTAAGTAGAAGAGAGTCCAACCTCTCTCGAGGAGCTGGGTTCCAGAGCCCATGCTGTGACAATTAATATTTTCACATTATACTGGAGCTTCATAAACATTTCTTCTTATGCAATACTTAAAATGCCATATTTATTGGATATATACTTATATAGTCTCTCCTTGATTATATTCATTTTCTAAATGATGATCTAGATATTTGAAAGCATACATAAAAACTCGCCTCACTTGTTTTTTATGCTCAAAGAAATGTTCTCTTAGGGAGAATGTATGTAGTCAAAAGTTGTAATTTATTTTGCCTAAGGATGTGTCCTCTGGCTATTGTTCATCCACGTACAAGGCATCATTCATGCTTTAATATGGTTTTTTTTTTGTATTGTGTGTGTGTGTGTGTGTGTGTGTGTGTGTGTGTGTGTGTGTGTGTGTGTGTGTGTGTGTGTGTGTGTGTTTGTGTGTGTCATAGTTCATGGCTGAGAATGGAAATGAGCTAATGAAGAAAAAGTTTGAGGCAGCTGTTCCAGTGTACTACTACAAACCAACCCATAAGGACTGTCAGTAAGTAACCACAGTTTCACATACAACACATCCCATGTTACAGTGCATATTTTTGAAATGTGTAATTTTATCCAAAATGTATATGAAAGTTGTGTGCTTGGCTTGACATGAATGATCTTCTTGTTTGGCAAAAGTTTTCATACCTACTATAGTTTTTCACAGTAAACCTGCAAAATTAAAAAACAATATTGGGATTTTATATGACAGAAAAACAAAAAGTAATAAATAATGAAGTGAAGTGGAAAGAAAAGCATACATAGTTTAAAAAATTACAAATGGAAAACATGTTGCTTGCATATGCGTTTAGTCCCCTTTTAATATGACACCCATAAATAAAATGCAGGGCAACCAGGATCAGCAACAGATGAGTGATGAAGTTGTAGGTAAGTTCAAAGCAGATTTTGGTTATAAAACATTTTCCCAAGCCTTTAACACCTCACAAAGCACTGGCCAATACACTGAAAATGGAAAGAGTTTTGGCACAAATGTGAACATAGCAATATGTAGGCGTCCAACTAAACTGACAGGTCTGGCAAGAAGAGTATTAATAATTATTGGTGAAAAGAAAACTACAAGAAGTACTGTTTAAAGTTTGCCCCAAGCCATGTAGGGAGCACAGAAAACATGGAAAAGAAGGTGGTCACATGGGACCAAAATGAAACATTGTTTGTACAGAAAACAAACACCTCTGCCTAAATATGCCATCCCTGAGGTGATGCATGGTGGCAGCAGCATCATGCTGCGGTGATGCTATTCTTCAGATAGGAGAGGGAAACTTTTAAGAGCTCAACTGAACAAAATACAATGTCGTACATGAAAACAAATTAGACTGCAAAAGACTTGGGATTAAGGCAGTGGTCCCCCAGACCTAAATTCAGCCGGAGGTTTTGGATAGGACTTGAAAATTGCTGTTCACAGATGCTCTACAGCCAATCTGACTGGACTCATGTTATGCTTTTTTTCAGAGATCAGGGAGAATTTGTCAGTTTAGATGTGCAAAACTGGAAGAGGGTAACCCCAAATGACTTGCAATAATGAGAGAGAAAGGTGGTTATACAAATTATTGACTCAGGGGAACTAAATACATATGTATACAGCACTTTTCAGATTTTTATTTGTAAAAAAGTTTAATCAATTTTTATCATGTATCATTTTCTTTCCACTTTACAGTCACAGTATAATATCAAAAAATGACACTGACTTAATTAATAACTGAAAAAAACATTTAGAACAACATCTTGTTGCTTAATATATTAGCTTTCTTTCAGCTTCCATTTTATTTGTGTTTGTTCAGAGCGCTGAGAGAGCAGTGGATTAGAGCAAAGTATGAGAGAAAAGAGTTTTCCAAACCTGGGGAAAACGTAAGATATGAATCAGGTGAACACACAGATTCACACACAAATGCCCACATGTACTGTAAATAGTTCTTGCTCTTGAGTAACGTTTGCTTGTATTCTGCAGGAATGAAAGAGGGTGTGTTAATGAAAAGGGGGCGAGACAACGGGCAGTTTCTTAGCAGACGATTTGTCCTTTCTGAAAGAGATGGCACTCTGAAGTACTACATCAAATATGACGTAAGTAGCTGTTAATCAGAACTCAGTCCAATAAATACTGAAAAAAACACAAGCTTACAACACGTGTTTAAATCTAGTCTGCATACACTTGCAGCCACAATACAAACACTCTAAATGCAATAGATATTAAAGATAATAAGTATATCGCAAATTAATTCTGTTTCATTTAGGGTTTTGTCTCACAAACTCACAAATAAATTCAGTTTAAATTAATTCAATTCAGTTTAGTTTTCCTGTTTAGTGCCAATTGTCTCTTGCGTTACAAGACAAACAGAAGCAGTTCATATCCAGAAATATAAAATCAAATCATTATAGAAAAAACTTACAGTATGATTCTTATTCATAACATACATTCCAGCATAATCCTAGTTCTAAATCAGTGCTGTCAAATACTCTTAATAATGCCAAATAGTAAAAGGTTTTCTATTGAAGGAAGTTCACCATGTTTTATTGAGTAAATGTCTTTGCAGCAATCCCTCACAGGGGAAAGAAATTAACCTCATTAACATGAAAACAACTCCAGCCCAATCCAGGCACAGTATGATTTGCCACAAGCAATGAAGGGTTGAGCAAGGACACAAAAACACAGCTGCACTGGTCTAACAGTAAAGTAAAGTAAACAGGGTTAGTGACAGCAGTACCTCTGTCTAGGAGAGAAACACAACTAAGCAGATAATTGCAGACCCTGTATTACTATCTTTGGCATACAAAACTGTTTAAATATGACTCTTGCAGCAGTACCGACGTGATTGGTGTTGTCCAGGAAAGACACACCGAATGACTCATTCATATTTATCTTGACGATAAGTCATAGTAAAGCTTCCTCTTCGTACCTCTAATGCCAACTCAAGACCAACAGTGGAAACACTAAGCATGGTTTTCAACAGTAACACTGTTGAGAACCATTGCAGTAAACAACAGCAATTTGAGTAATCATATAGTGTGCAGATTGTAGTGACATCAAGCTGATATTTGCAATCATCTAAGTACATGTTGACTTACCCTCTCCTTTCAGTGTCTTCTGTAATAAAAAGTGTCTCTCTTAGTAACAGTAGATATTATATTTAACAGTCATATTGTCAAACTTATACTCTTTAAACCTGAATGTATTACGAATTTACATGAATTTACATATAGCATTATTGAGCAAACCATGAGTCTACATTTAGATTTTAAATAACTCTGTCCTCCTGTGGCTAGGCTAAGGAGCCCAAAGCAGTGATTAAGGTGGACTCTATTAATGCAACATTCCAGCCAGAGAAGATAGGAAATCCCAACGGCCTCCAGATCACCTACCTCAAAGACTACAGCACCCGAAATATCTTTGTCTATCACGAGAATAGCAAGGTAAGTGTAAAACAGAAGCTTGATTTGTGCAGTGTAAAGTGTTATTTAATTTGTTTTTTATCTGTCTTATAAAGATATTGGTGTTCTATAACTATCTACTGTAGATTGTGTTGTTCTGGGAGAGGCTGTGAGCCTTTACCAAACCATTTGTATTAGTCTTTGCCTCCCAGTGGAATCCATTATCAGATCACATTCAAGCATCACATCCATCATTCTCTGTCATCCATAAACACAATAAAATATATTGAGCAGTTCCATGTTTGCATGAGATTTATTTGTTGCTGTCTGTCATCTGGGAGTAGGGAGTTTGCAGCAAATTCACATTAGAGTCAATATATTGATGGAGATTCATAGGGTTGCTTCACTGACTCACTCAAAGGAGTGTTATTGAGGAACAAGATGGCAAGAATATTTAGAGAAATAGTACACCAAGCTCTCTGTTAACCTTTTCATGTAAGTAATTTTGTTTCACCTTAAACTGTAATTACATCAAGGTCATTGGAGCTTGCATGAAACATTTTTCACATTGGTTCTGGATAGGTGGTTGATTATGTTTTATTCAGTTGCATTGATTACATTAAATAGCACTGGTATCTAATGTTTGTGTGCACGTGCCCCACATTGTTGTTTTACCGATTTAGACTGCCGATAAACTGGCTGTTATTTGTGGCAGCCCCATTATGACATGGGTCCATGTGGCCTTACCAGGTAATATAAGAAATGATCCTCTCAAAAATAAATTCCAAAATCATTGTAGGCAAATTCATGTGAGCTCCTTAAAAACTTGCATAAAGTGAACCCTGGGATATGTTTGCAAACGCTCTCCTAAAAAATGCCAAAATATTCAGCAACAAAATCTTGGGGATGACGTTTTCACATTTTGCCACATTTACAATCATAAAATATATTTGTTTAAAATTTTATATCAAACACAAATATAAAGTAGTACATAGCTGTAAAGTGGAGCGAAAATGATTCCAGTTAATAAAATTTCATAAAAAATAAAAATCTGAAAAGTCAGTCATTTTCTACCGCTTATTCCATAGTGGGTCGCAGGGAAGCTGGTGCCTATCTCCAGCAGTCTATGGGCGAGAGGCGGGGTACAGCCTGGACAGGTCGCCAGTCCATCGCAGGGCAACACACAAACACTCATTCATACACCTAAGGGGCAATTTAGAGTTACCAATTAACCTAACAGACATGTCTTTGGACTGTGGGAGGAAGCCGGAGTACCTGGTGAGAACCCAAGCATGCATGGGGAGAACATGCAAACTCCATGCAGAAAGACCCCAGGCCAGGAATCGAACCCTGGACCTTCTTGCTGCAAGGCAACAGTGCTACCAACTGCACCACCGTGCAGCCCAAATCTGAAAAGTGTCTATTTCAATTTGATGCCCCAACTTAATTATTTAGCAGTCCATATGTGTGTAATTCATCCTGAAACCAAGGCACTACTACAAACCTACAAAGATATTCAGTAGGTGTCCGGCAGAGCAAGAAGAGCTTAAATCAGAGAAACACCAATAACCCCATGCAAACTGGATGAGCTTCAGAGATAAAAGGCTCAGGTGGGTGAATCTCTTTATAAGACAACTATTAGTTGTCCATTCTAAAAATCTCCCGTTTATGGAAACGTGGCAAAAAGAAAGCTATTATTGGAAGAATGGCATGAAAAGTTCTGTTTGTAGTTTGCCAAAATCCATGTATCAGACATGGCAAAGAAAGAAGGTCAGATGAAACCAAAAGGAATCTTTTTCCCTAAATGTAAAATATACTATGTGGAATTGTGTGCTTTAAATTGTCTGCTGAATAAAAATTCTTGATTTACTGTTTATGTTTTCACTTCTTTTTTTTTATTTTAGGAAATTGTTGACTGGTTTAATTCAATTCGTTCAGTTCAGCTTCATTATCTAAAAGTGGCCTTTCCTGGTGCAACTGATTCTGAGGTAGACAAATACAAACACATTAATCTGTTCAAATTATGCGTTTGCATTTATTTATTTATCCTTTTTTAATTTCCTTTTATAAATATGCAAGACATAACCTTTTAACATACTGCCCATAAAACTGGGATTTTGTTGGACAACTGCTCATTTGTTTACAGCATTGAGAAACTAACTTTATAATAATTTTTCAGCTCATACCCAAACTTACTCGGAACTTTCTGAAGGAAGGATACATGGAAAAAACAGGTCCACGGGTAAGTAAAGCTATTAGTACTTGTCTGTACCAGCACAGTTCTTCCTTTCCTATGCTGAAAGTCTTCCACCCATGGCTTATTTACTTCACTGTTTTTCTTAGTTCAATAAATGCCTTTTACAATTTCAAACAGATGTCAGCATTTCAAAAAAACTGCAAAAATAGATTTTAAAATTTCTTTCCTACTTTTACATTTATTTTCTAAAAACACTCGTCTGAATTCTTCCGTAATGATTTTGTTACAATAGAAACAACCTGTTCTATTTTCCAAAGCCTATCAGCTTACATTTTTGTTTAAGTTTGAGGTCTGTTTGTTATCTAATCCTCCCAATTACACCAGATAAACTGGAAACTTCAATTAAACTGTGTCCAATTTGTTATGCTTGCCAGAACTCGGATGAATTAGACAGTGTCAGTCTGTCTGCCTTCAGGATCAGTATCTAACAAAATAAACACAGCGCTTATGCCTCCTGTTATTCTGGCTCGTGCTCACCTTTCTTTAAATGAAAACAGCAGAGCTAAATGGCAAACTACCTTAGCCGTCAGTGTAACTGATTTTAACTTCTGTCTGACAGGTTAGCAGGCAGCTGAGATTAGCCACTGACCAACTTTCCTCCGTCTGTGCATCTGTCAGGCAGTGTGAGGAAATGAAAGTCTTGCTTCTGAGAAATGACCTAATTCGTTCGAATACAAACACAGGAGGCAGACATCCATTGTACAAATACACAAAGAAACACTTGTAAAGATGTGTGTAATCATGCAGAAATGTACCAATGCTGTAATGTTAGATATACCTAAAGCTGCGTTCACACACAGGATTCAGACAGGGGCTCCTTCAAAGAAAGCTATTAAACCACCTGAGTCTGTGTGACCCATCCTGTTCTGCCGTCATTCAAGCATAGACTGTCAGTTTAATCTCTGTTAGGCAGACAGAAGAAATACCTACCTAACTTGCTACTTTAAGTTGATTGTGTTAGATTTGCATTAATTCACAGATTAAAGAAGTGTTTTGGCATGAGCCCATTGGCAAAATGAGAAGGGAGCAATCAGTTTTTAAATCTTTTGGCTGGAATTTGTCCATGGTTATTTATGGTTTTTATAGTTGTGATCTGGAAAAACTGCAATGTAAAGGCTTTCCTATGTCACTGTTCACCTACTGATGGTTTGACAAAATGTCTATATAAAGAACTGTAAGTCCTAGAACATGTCTTCTAGGTTATTTAAACCAGCCAGCACATTCTTGAACAGATGCTTCAGTTTAAAATAGACAATGATATTGATACAAGCACAATGCTGCTTTCTTTCTGTGTTACTGATTCTATTTCTGGATTCGTTTCCCTGTTCATCTACATAGCAAACAGAAGGCTTCAAGAAACGTTGGTTCACACTGGATCAGAGACGACTGATGTACTTCAAAGATCCATTGGTATACCAATCTGTACACACACACACACACACACACACGCACACACACAAACATGTTTATTTACAGGCATAAAAAGTGAGCGATTATAATCTTAGAGAGCCACTTATCACAATTTTGTGGCTGATTTCCTATTTGAGTTTTTCTGTAAGGCTTTGACCTGGCAATAGCATTTTGAGTAGATTCTGTTGTGTCTTTAAGAATCATAATATAATATAACATAAAAACATGTAAAATGGGTTTTTTTCTAGCCTTCCTGCTGTGAGTTTTCCTTAATTATATATATATACATACTGAACAGAGGTGATGTCACGCTACTGTGTGGTAGACCAGTGGCTGTAAAACAGGATTTGAAGGTGCTTTTTTACTGCAACCTGTTTAGAAAACGGGGGAGGGGTGTGTTGCTGCGGTACTTTTTCTCCCCCCTGCATTTTGCTGTAAGAACCTGGACAAAATCATACTAAAGCAGGTTGAAATCTACCAAAGAAAATTTTTTGTTTAAATAAAATACATCCTGCAGCTGCAGAATGTGAGTGTGTTCTTAGCATTCTTGCAAGACACATCTTGCAGGATTTAACCACACACAGCCTGAACTACCATTTCAAAAATGTATTGAAAAGGCAGTTCATGCTCATCCAAGAGGAGTGATTGCTGCAAGTCAGTGACTCGATGGAATCAGTTGGGTTTCCTTAAATATAAGACTTTTTAAAATTCAGTTTTTTAAAAACCAGTTCCTAAATGACTACACTGGCTCCCTGTTTGTAATAGGAAAGATTTTCAAACTAGGCTATTAGCCTATAAAGCACTACATGGTCTTGGGCCAAGATACATTTTGAGTTGCTTGTCAAGTATAACCCACTTAGACCCTTCAGCTCGTCTTTAAGATGAGACAGCTTACATTGCTGTAGTCGAGGCTAACCTCACATGGTCCAAGAAAACATTGTAAATTTTGTAACAGGTCAATAAAGCAGTGCAATAATCATAGATGGTGAGAGACAGAAAAGTTCATCTTAACCCCGAGTCTTGGACAAGAAAATTTTAGGCATTACAAATAGAGGAACTCTTGTTAAATTTAGTGTACTGCAATATTTGGAGAAAGCTACTCAATGCAATGTGATCTGACGACTTCACTAAAAGAATTATGCATACAATGTACTCTTAAGAATAAAGGCTTGCCAAAAGATTACATACAAAGGAGAATTTAGCTTCTAATAGATGCTGTCATTTATAGACACCTTTTTGCTTGTTCAATACTGTCATCTTAGTTTAAGTTCCCATTAAGCATTGCTAGGAACTAAAAACCCTTTTATAATTTATTCACTTTTATTGTGTAAATAACCAAGCAGAGATTAAAAAATAAAGCCTAATTAGTTTATTGATGAAATCATCAAAATGTACAGTATAGTCCTTTAGTAATACACACTGGATTATACAACAGGATGAAGAGTGTTTTCTATAATGACTGCCAATTTCTTTTATTCTGCCTGTGGTTGAAGGATGCCTTTGCCAAAGGTGAAGTATTCTTGGGGAACAGGGACAACGGTTACAGCGTCTCTCTTGGCTTACCGGCTGGGACCCACTGCAATGGCGCTTGGCAACAGGGCATCACAATAGACACACCCGAGCGGTGCTTCCTGTTTACTTGTGAGACAGAGAGTGACCAACAGGACTGGCTGAAACACTTCAGTGATGTTATGAGTGCTCAGATGTCCCCTCAGGACTACACAAGTAAGTATTCTGCAATATGGAATGTTTATTTCGTATTATCTACAAGGAATTTTACGTTACCCCTTTTGTCTACATTACTTATTACGAACAGAGAACAGAAGTAGAGATAATTCCCCAGTCTTCTTAGACTATAGAATACTTATATAGTTATTTAACCAACTATAATCACATTTACTGTCTGTAGTTTATTTTGCATTAAAGTGAGACTTTTTTACTGACTGGCCTGTATTTTTTAACTGCTATTCCTGAATCTAGACAAACATTTTCTGAAAAATAGCTAACCTGCAGCTAAAAACTTGAGAATAATTTAAGCGTGGTTTTAACCAAAAATAGTATACTTACTATTGAGAAAGATGTAGTTGTTAACTGCTACTAGAATGGGATAGAAATATAAATTTCCATCAGGAATATACAGTGGCTATAGTATAAAAGTTGGCAGTCTGGTTCTGTTATGCCACAGTACAATCAGTCATGGAACCAAAACATTTCCAGACAAGTTCTGAAAATGAAATGGCAAAAGGTGAAGTTAACTTATTGCGATGAGTCTTTTGTTTTAGGAACTCAATATCATGACCTGAATAAAGGTAAGGACACTCAAAGGGAAGATGACAAAAAATGAGCTATTTTCAGGATCAGTCAGGTGTTGAAAAATGAGGAAGCGTAGAGATGTATGAAGCTGTTTAAAAAGAAAACTGTATTATCCATGACATGTTGAGACATCTCTGCGGTATATTCATGCTGCTAAAAAGTGAGCGAGAGCAAGACTTAAAGTAAATAAGGCTAGACAGTATACCAAAAAGCTGCTTAGTTTAATACGTTTTAGCCTTCAACCTCTGTCTGCCATGGAACATATTGAATATTACTGAAATATCAGATTCATTGTAATGATCTACATTTTTTAGGAACTACACTGCTGCTTTTGTAATGCAAAATGTGCTGTACTAACCACACTAATCTGGAATATAAGATTCTAAAGAAAGTGTAAAATGTAAAATCCCTAATCATTGTTGTCTTTGTTTTTAAAATATGAGTAAAACTGTGTTGTACAGTAACAATCTCAGTCATGTGGCAGGACATTGCATCTCCTTGTAATATAAACTAAGAGCAATAGAATATGTATTTTTAATGCTGTTATTCTAACTATTTATATTATAGTTGGGTTTTTTTCTCCAAAATTGTTATTGACACAGTCAAAGCTTCTAAAAACAGGAGGTGGGAAATCAACCACTACATTCTGATGTGTCTCCATTGTATTAATTGTTTTTTATTATTGTCTTGATAAGGTAAATTTGAAGGGCTTGCTAGGGATTGGGACTCATTTAAGTAGCACAAACAGTTTGATATCCAAAATGGAATGGCTTCCTAGACCTTTTATGTTAGCAGTGATGTTTAGAAACGAAGTCCAAATATAACTCATTTATAAAGTGTTAAGTTTGCTGCTTTTTTGACATAAGAAAGTCATGTGATTTACAAAAATGTATCTTCTAATTATATCTAAAATGCTTGAATTGATGATGACGTAGTTAGTTTTTTTCCTAAACTGAGTTTGAATATATTTACTAACTTTGGATTTATGTTTGTGTTCAAGTGGAGGCCTTGTTAAAGCACCGACACTGACAGATCAGAGGCCTTTGGGACCTTCTCCTCCCCTCTACTCCCATCAACAGTTTGACAGCAAGCCAGAGCTGGTTGCATAATCCCAAAAGTATGGACTTCAGGTTAAAACTTAGGACAATTATATCAAAGCACTGTCAGATAGGATAAATTACACATTAATTTCAGAAACCGATTTTTCATTTTGCCTTGTATTGTAAAAGTTTCTTTCTTACAACAACCTTGTTATTTAAACTAAATCTCAACAAAACTTTTTTTCTGTCTTTAATACTTGTGGCTACTACTCATATTGAATAATAACATGCAACATTTTGTGTGCAAAGCGACTTACATTTTAAGAGGTAAAGCCTTCATGAAACAATAATCTGTTAAGTGAAATTAATTAATTTCATGCATGTAATGCTGTAACAGTTTTTTATATATATTTAGATTGTACTAGATGCCCTATTCCAATTTTATTAGATATTTCTGCCCAAGTATATATGTATTGAGTTTGTGATTCATTTTTTACTGCTGGTTATGGGAAACACTATGATCTAAGCTTTTGGGAGAACCACATGCTTGAATATTAATGTGACTGGGTTTTACTTAGCTCCTTTGGTTACAAGGTTTAATATTCTATACAGCAAGTTACAGGAGGAAAATGTCTTTACTGCAATGTTAATATAGGTCAAAATGATACAACACTTTAGAGAAAGAAAAACAATCATCACATTCTAAGCTTTTAGCAGCTTCTTAATATATATACATCTTATATTCTCTAATGTTCTGAATTTCTGTTACTTTTTAATTTAATAAGACGCATGCTTTTTTAAGTACTCTTACAAAAAAAGTACTTATCATTTAGTAGCACCTTCATATGGTACAACTCTACAAAACTAAAAATCTTTACAAATTTATATAACAACTAGAGTCAGGCTAAAAAGAAACCCCACCCGCTGTAAATTTTAGGTTTTTGTATAATTTGTATAAATGAGCTGCTTCTTGCTAGGTTCTAAAAAAACCTAAATCTAATTTCAAGTGTACACTCACCAGATTCCACCATGCTATTTTTGAACAAAAATAAAACCAAAATGGAAAGAAATTGTGAAGAACTAACTAGACATCAAAAGCAGCACATAAATACAAAATACATACAACCCTAGAATTCAACAAGGATGTCCTTTCTTTTTACTGTGACTGTAACCCTTTAATTGTAGTTGTGAAAATGTACCCCTTTCATGTTAATATTTTGCTTTTTATTAAAGGTATTTTCTTGTTTTACCATTGCAAACTGGCAAATAATTTTAACTAATAAAAATCTGTTGTAGAAAATTGTTTTTTTCCCATTTTTTTTCAGGGCTTCTGTGTACAACCTGTGTATTTATATTCATAGAATAATTGTTTAAACAGTTTGGGCTTACAAGTTCTTTGAATAAACTACTTTAATTGAAATACAGTCAGCAAAACTAGTTGGAATGGCATTCAAATCAGTTTACTTTTACTATGTAATTTTTTTATCCATGTATTACCAGAACGCTTGTGATGTTTAGAGTGACAATGACTACTCGCATTAATATGGGTTTTATGCATATTAAATATTTAATTGGGCTGAAGTCAGGACAGTTTAATGTTAGCTTGGTTTATCTCTTCTAAACCCAGTTTATTGATTGTTTTGGATCATTGTGATCTAATTGTCCCCCGGTTTCAGCCGTTTATGTTTTAATTTGTGGTGACATTTAAAGTTCCCCCACTTTGAGTGATGTACCTGTACCACCTTCAGCAAAATAATCAGTATGATGCCACCACCCCCATGCTTAACCATTGGTACAGGGTTATTAAAGTTGAAAGCATCACTTTGACTCATTCAAACACACAATTTGTTTTTTCTGGCATCTCACTATAAAAGTGTGTCTTTGAAAACATTTGATTTGTCTATGTGAGTGGCTCCAAATTTCAGTCATTGTTAAATGTTCCAATTTTGGAGCTGGTGCTCCTTTAACAGCACCCTCTCCGTCCATGTTTATTTTCTATTTCTGATAAGAACTGTGGTCAAATGTTTACCTAAATGTATGCCGGAGGCTTGTTGATACAAAACTGTTTCAAAGATAGTTTCTCTTCAACTTGCCAAGACAAATTTTATTTTACCAAACAATAATGAGCGTGCATATACAGCGAGGAAAATAAATATTTGAACACCCTGTGACTTTGCAAGTTCTCCCACTGAAAAATCATGGAGGGGTCTGAAATTTTCATCCTAGGTGCAGGTCCACTGTGAGAGACATAATCTTAAAAAAAAAATCCAGAAATCACAAAGTATGATTTTTTAAAATAATTTATTTGTGTGTTACGGCTGCAAATAAGTATTTGAACACCTGCCAATGAGCAACAATTCTGGCTCTCAAAGACCTGTTAATCCACCTCTAAAAAGTCCACCTCTACTCCACTTATTATTCTAAATTAGAAGCACCTGTTTGAGGTCGTTAGCTGCATAAAGCCACCTGTCCACCCCACACAATCAGTAAGACACTAACATGGCTACGACCAAAGACACCAGAGACAAAATTATAGACCGCCACAAGGCTGGAAAGGGCTATGGAGCAATTGTCAAGCAGCTTGGTGAAAAAAGATAAACAGTTGGAGCAATTATTAGAAAATGGAAGAAGCTAAACATGACTGTCAATCTCCCTCAGACTGGGGCTCCATGCAAGATCTCACCTCCTGGCGTATCAATGATCATAAGAAAGGTGAGCAATCAGCCCAGAACTACAGGGAGGAGCTGGTCAATGACCTGAAGAGAGCTGGCACCATTGTTTCCAAGGTTACTGTGGGTAATACACTAAGATGTCAGTTTAAAGTCATGAATGGCAGGGAAGGTTTCCCCGTTTAAATCAGCACACGTCCAGGCCCGTCTTAAGTTTGCCCATGACCATTTGGATGATCCAGAGGAGTCATGGGAGAACGTTCTGTGGTCAGATGAGACCAAAATAGAACTTTTTGGTCTTAATTCCACTCGCTGTGATTGGAGGACGAATAATGATGAGGACCATCCCAAAAACACCATCCCTACTGTGAAGCATGGGGGTGGAAGTATCATGCTTTGGGGGTGTTGTTCTGCACATGGGACAGGACGACTGCACTGTATTAAGGAGAAGATGGCCGAGTCCATGTATTGCAAGATTTTGGGGAACAACATCCTTCCCTCAGTTAGAGCATTGAAGATGGGTCGTAGCTGGGTCTTCCAACGTGACAATGACCCGAAACACACTGCCAGGATATCCAAGGAGTGGCTCCGCAAGAAGCATATCAAGGTTCTGGAGTGGCCTAGCCAGTCTCCAGACCTAAACCCTATAGAAAATCTTTGGAGGGAGCTCAAACTCTGTGTTTCTCAGTGACAGCCCAGAAACCTGGCTGATCTGGAGAAGATCTGTGTGGAGGAATGGGCCAAAATCCCTGCTGCAGTTTGTGCAAACCTGGTGAAAAACTACAAACTACGTTTGACCTCTGTAATTGCAAACAATGGCTACTGTACCAAATATTAACATTGATTTTCACAAGTGTTCAAATACTTATTTGCAGCAGTAACACACAGATAAATTATTAAAAAATCATACATTATGATTTCCGGATGTTTGTTTTTTAGATAATGTCTTTCACATTGGACATGGACCTAAGATGAAAATTTCAGACCCCTCCATGATTTCTTAGTGGGAGAACTTGCAAAGTCGCAGGTGTTCAAATACTTATTTTCCTCACTGTATATATATCTGAACATGTGTGGATTAGAAAGAAATGAATACTAAATTGTGCACAAAATTCATGTTTTTAAAATTTAGTAAGGTTGTTTGTTGCATAACTATACATTTTCCAAAGAGAAAGCTTAATCTAATAATTAAAAGCCCACATTAATATCTTTCAAGTTTACATATACTTTGATGGAAGTATGTAAACCCCTTCCAGCAGTTCGTGGTGTCTAAAACCACACCTTGGTGTTTAGAAACATTAGGTAGAGGCCAGGGAGGAATACAACATACATCAACAGGCCCATGCCAGCTTTTCACCCTGGTGAGAAAGAGAGAGGACAGATGTGAAAGGAGAGAGAAGAGGACTGCAACCAAGAAAACTTCAAAGGCAGCAGTGCTCTGTCAAAGCTGGATTTTCAGAGCAAAGGAGAAATGACTGGTTCATCTGCCTCCACGGGAAACCGCATAGATAAACAAGACCAGCAGGAAATCATCATGTATAATATGGAAATTAAGGATTTTTACCCCGATGCCTCGAATGGCAACGTTGGGAAAGAAGCCTAGAGGGACAGAGATAAGTTTGACACTGAATGGATGCAAGGTTGCTCGCATAACCTAACTTGGTGTTCTCAGTACAAGTTAAATGTGTGGGAGTTGTCTAAAATTGCAAGTTTTGTAAAAATGAAAAAGGGATTTTTTTTCCTCTTCATTGTAGAAACTTCTCCTGAGATAATACCAACTGGAGTCATTTCAAGAACAGCTCAGAACTACAGGAGCTAACTATCGAAGACTTAAAGCACAGTTTGTCCATTTGAGGGTCTGTATTTCCTTTTCGCTCATATATGACTTATGTCATTTCTGCTTTAACCCATACCAAGAGGAAGAAATCTCTGCAGTCTGTATGTAAGAACATTGCCTTTTTCTGAGGTCTGTTTGAGATCCCAAAATTTTGAGCATAAACAATTGGGAAGAAATTAAACAACGCTCACTGGAAGGAGCAAGCAATTGTGGGACTCAAGTCATGTGAGTACTGCATTTAAACTGCATTTAAATAGTACTATCTTGCCCCAAACACTTATTGCCATTTTCTATAAACCTGCAATGAACTGCACTGCCATTGCCAACATCACTCCCGAGCTGGGACCTGTTCTGACCCCAGGGACTGGAGATGGAACTTCCCAAGTGGATGGTAGTGGGGCTGGAACCAGTGGAGGTCTGTGGGTGACATCTTTGCTCGGTGCCACACTTTTAGTCATGTGTGGCATAGGACTGGCAGGCAACATTTACACCCTCATCATTACACGCTCAGCTGCTTTGTGCCGGACAGGTTCCATGTATGTTTACATCATTAACTTGGCTCTGGCTGACCTTCTCTACCTCTCAACCATCCCCTTTGTTGTCTGCACCTACTTTGCCCATGACTGGCTGTTCGGTGAAGCAGGCTGCCGCATCCTTCTGAGTCTCGATCTCCTCACTATGCATGCCAGCGTCTTCATTTTGGTCGCAATGAGCTTAGAACGTTACCGAGCCGTGGCCAAGCCCTTCAGTGCCCACAGATCCTCTTCTCGCAACAGACGACTCAGCGCAGGAATTATTTGGGGATTGGCTTTCATCCTAACACTTCCCATGATGGTTATGATACAGCTCAGGGAGGGAAAGCCTACTGTGTATGGCTTTGTTAAGAGAATCTGCTTCCCTACCTGGACACCTGAGGCCTTCAAGGCCTATCTTACAGTACTGTTTTTCACCAGTGTTTTAGTCCCTGGATTGATAATTGTTGGATTGTATGCTGGGCTAGCAAGGCGCTATTGGACAGTGCAGGCTAGTTTAGGGGGTAGTGGCCACTCAGCCCAGAGGAAAGGACTCAAACACAAAGTGTTATCAATGATATTAAGTATCGTAGTAGCCTATTGGGCTTGTTTCTTACCTTTTTGGGGATGGCAGCTCGCTAAACTCTTCTCCCCAGATTCCCTCAAAGCTTTGTCTGCAGCTGCCCATAATTATGTCAATTTCTTTGTCACATGTCTTACTTATGGGAACAGCTGCATCAATCCATTTCTTTACACTCTTCTGACTCGAAACTATAAGGATTATTTAGCTCAGAAAGGTCAGTGTGGGGGATCAAGCAAGGCTGATCTTGGGACAGCTGTAACAACACCTCTTCAGGAACTCTGATGTATCACGGTACAGTAGGGCAATTGAGCATTTTCAACTCATTAGCCTGAGAGATGACATTTTAGCCATATTATCTTTCAGCATACTGTATAGCATGTTTTTAATATTTAGAACCAGATGAGATGAATAGAATAAAATCAACCAAATTAATTCAATTATCCTTCAATAGAAGGCTGGACAAAGAGGGGTTTAGTTGCACATGGAAACTTTGAAGGCGTGTTTGCTCTCCATTTTCTTGGAAAAAATAAGAGTACCAGTCCTCCAACTGGAGTTACCCAATTATTTTTGTCACTAATAATTTTTTATTTAATACTAACAGATTTTGTTGTTGTTCAAAAACAGTGGGTAGAAGTATGTAAAGAAGTCTTATTTTCCAAAAGGTTGTTGTGATTTTCTTTTTATTTAATATCACAACATGTTCTGTGTGTATGTGCAGAAGTTAACCTTAGTTAGTAAATAGATTTGTCTTAGGGTGTGCAAATAAACAAACACAAAATGGTAAAACAAAATAAAAAATATATATATTTGCAACCTTTGAGATACATCGACAAACACCTGATAATGAAAAGAAGGAAATAATATATAAAAATACCATTAGTATATAGCTCAATTCTGGTTGTCCAATGACACTAGCTAATAAGGTAGGTCCAGCCAACAATGTACAGGTTGATCTTATATTTTTCTTTAAACTGAACCATATTTTTCACAAACTGATTCAATTCAAAAATACTTTATTAATCCCAAAGGGAAATTAAATGTTATTTTAGCTCATATTATGCAGGTTTCTTCAAAGAGCCATTGTAGATGCTGATGGCTATGGGCAGGAAGGATCTCCTGTAGTGATGTGTCTTGCAGAAGATCTGAAGAAGCCTCTGAGTAAAGACACTGTTGTTGTACAACAGTTTCATGAAGAGGATGCTCAGGGTTCTCCATAATGTTCCGTATGTTATGAAGAATCCTTGTTCATACAATGATCTCCAGAGGTTCCAGAGGAGTCCCCAGGACAGAGCCAGCCTTCTTTATTAACTCGTTGAACTTTTTTAAGTCCCTTGTTCTAATGATGCTTCCCCAGCAGATGATAGCAGAAGAGATCACACTCTTCCCAACAGACTTATAGAAGATATGCAGCATCTTGCTGCAAACACCGAAGGTTCTAAGCTTCCTCAAGAAGTACAGTCTGCTCTGTCCCTTCTTGTAGATGGCGTCACCTTTGCATCTCCATTGCTGTCTGTTGTCCAGGTGAACACCGAGGTATTTATATTCCTCCAGCATCTCCACTTCTTCTCCCATGATGGAAATATTTTTTGACTTATTCCTGTTTCTCTTAAAATCTCCTATCATCTCCTTTGTTTTATTTACGTTCAAGAATAGAGGATTGTTTCCACACCATGCCACAAAGCGGTCCACCAGCTCCCTGTACTCATCATTTTGTCCATCTCTGATCCACTGCAGAATCATCCGAGTATTTCTGCAAATGACAGAAGGCTGTCTTGTACTGGAAGTCTGAGGTGTACAGAGTGTAGAGGAATGGCGAGAGTACAGTCCCCTGTGGTGCTCCTTTGCTGCGGACTACCTGGTTAAATACACAACCCTTTTAGTCTTGCAAACTGTGGTCTGTTTGTCAGGTAGTCTTTGATCCAGGAGATTGTTGAGGCCTCCACCTGAGTCTTCTGGAGTTTCTGTCAAAGCAAATCAGGTTGAATTGTGTTAAATGCACTGGAGAAATCAAAGAACATGATCCTCACAGTGCTACTGGCTTTGTCCAGATGACAGTGGGTTTGTTGAAGCAGGTGTATGATGGCATCTTCAACCCCAACTCCACAGCAATAAGCAAACTGAAGGGGGTCCTGATGGTTTATTGTTTCTTACTCAGGTGGGCCAACAGGAATTCATGATGTGGGATGTCAGGGCAACAGGTCTATAGTCATTGATGACTGATAGGTGAACACGAACACTGGAACCTTCTTCTAGACCAGGCAAAGGAACTGAACTGAACCTATAGAAGAATGTGTTTAGTTCATTGGCTCTGTCCAGACATTGAAGCCTGTGATCTTCTTCATCCCTGACCAAACATCTGATATTGTTTTGCTGGAGCTTGCCCTTCAGCTTCTTGTACACCTCCTTCCTGTCTCTTATCTTGACTTTAAGTGGCTTCTGTAAACTCCTCAATATTTCTGTCTCCATCTTTAAAGGCTCTTTTTTTGTTAAGCAAGTCCTTCAGGTCACATGTGATCTAGGGTTTATTATTTATGTTTATTAGTACCTCACCGTTCTGGTGGGGATGGTGTTATCCACACAGACGTTTATGTAGTCGATTACACACTCGGTCATGGCATTGATGTCCTCTCCATGTGGCTGGCACAGTATGTCCCAATCTGTAGCATCAAAGCAACCCTGCTTAACCTTTTTAGCTTCCTGGGTCCATCTTCTCACAGTTCTCTTTATTAGAGGTTGCCTCTGAACAAGGGGCTTATATTTCGAAATGTGTTCAACTTGACATATATCAAAAGTGAAATATCTATGATGGTAAACACTGATAAACTTTTGGACACCCCAGCAGATATGGAGGCAGATGGCTATTTGATGGCATAATGTCAAACTGCAGGTCCTCTAAAGAAAAGGAAGAGCATACCCCAATTTAATTTGTTTGATACAGATATTTGTAAAATTGTTTTAGTTTTGTTTTGATTCTAATTAGGGGTATAGCTACAAGATTTTAAATGTTTATCTCTAAATTGGTTATAACTGTGTTAAACAAAGTTCTTAACTTGCAAATGAGGTTTCCTGTCCTCCCAGAGAATGTGGGTAAATCGTGTTACATTCCTCAGCCTCTCTACAGGGCTCTTTTGAGTCCTACTGCAAATTGTTTCTGACAGAATGGTTCATTTAACACCTGCTAAATTCAGTCCCCTCTTTCACGTTAACATGTTTTCTTCTTCACTGTCTGCCTTTTCCCAATTATAATGTTCTGCTAATGATCCTCTGTGCTCAAAATGAAGCTTAGTTCTTAGTTTTCTAATTGCTTCTTTACTCCTTTTTCCTTATAATTTAGTCAGCTTCTGTTGGCAGATATCAAAAAAATCTATTTGAGCAGAGATTATAGCGCTAAAATTAACACGTTAATTAAGACGTTTTACACAGTCCTTTCAGGGTTCCTTGCAAATGTGTCTGTTTTTGCATTTTAAATATGTGATGGATGTTCTGTGAATTTTGTATACAATTAAGAACAAATAATGTTTTTTTTGGTTTTTTTTTATTATGAGTGTTTACTTAACTTATCAGTAAATCAAAAAGAAAGATTCAAACTTTTTCTTTTTGTACTTTTATTAAACACATCCAGCAACTGATGGGTTGCGAAAGCAATAGCAGTAAAATAAGATATGCTTTGGCGCCATCTTTAGGCCTTTTCCTCTCATTACAACCAGTGCACACAGTTGTTTTTCAGCATGACAAAAGACCAGCAATCAGGCCTGCTCTCAGCACTGTAAAACAGACTATTCATGCAACCAGTAAATAATGTGACAGGCTTCAGAATGGAATACGTTGTGAAGATTGTATCCTCTACTTTATCTTCATTCCCACAATCCTCGCATCACCGCTCACGTCAAAGAACTTGTACTTGACCTCTCCCAGACGGTTGGGGAAGTTCATCATGGTGCCATCAGGAAGTTTGATGTAAAACTGCTCATTGTTGAAGTTAATGTAAAACTGCCGAACATTAGAAAAGAAAAGAGAGAAGGGAACCACGTAAATTATTTCTCTGTTAAAATCTGACTTGTACAGCAAAAACATTTTAAAAGACCATGTGTTTAAAGATTGACTAAAGCAGCATTTTCACGGCATTAAAGCTTTTGAGTTTTATGACCCCTTATTCTCTCTCATTATTACCTGCTGATAGAACAGAGCCCCAGCCCATACACTAAACCCACTTGTGATCTTATAAATCCTAGAAATCTGCAGCAGTTATTGTTCTTATATTAACTGGGATCGATGTGGGCAACTATTTTTTATAAAATAGTTAATTATTGTGAGATTATTGTGTATTATGAGCTCTATTTTATATACAATAAATTAATCAAAGCTCAGCTTATCATTATCAGCTTATTATTATTACTCTTTAGTACTACATTTTGTTACCTTAGGGCCGGGAAAATATAGGAAATATGGGAAATGCTGAAATTATTATTATGTTTAAAGAATATCATCTTTTTTTTGGTTCAGACATTTAATGTCTCATTTATCATATTCAGTAATCTGCTATCTAATCTTGTTATTATATTTAGCTCTACTGTAACTCATGGTGACCTGCCTTTTATTAACTTTGTTCCATAATGAGGCAACAACTAAGGAGGTGCTTTGGAAATGCATTGGAAATACAATTTACAAAACTCAGTTTGCTTAGTTCTCAATATTTTAAAATAAACAAATAATGACCTTAATGTTCCTGCAGATATGATCTTTTTATATAAAATATTAATACTGTGTAAATGTAAGACTTTCTTTTCTGATTTGAACTTCATAGGGTCACTAAATTAACATTAGCATTTTGCACTTTTTGTGTCCATTTGTTGCAATTGAACTTACTCTCCCTTGAAAATACTAACACTGTTGTATCGAATGTTTTTCTGATTAAATACATACAGCATATTCTTTTGATAGATAGCAATTTTGCCTCCTATACACAGGTGCTTTTTAAATGTCTGTCTGTATTCGATCATGTTTGCTTAAGTTTATTTTCACACTTATGAGAGGAAATCTTCTATCTATGCTTCTTTTGTTGTTTTTTTAAAAATGATTTTACAAACACACCTTGCATTCCTCCCCACGAGCAAAGGGAAAGCTTCCCTCTTGTTGCTCTTCCCCCCAGCACCCCGCAGACAAGGAATTGCAGATGATGATGTTCTGGTCAAAACGAGGATTGAAGTGCATTGCAATGTTCTCAGGATCATGACCAATGTTGAGCGCAAAGCTGCGACAGAAGCAGGAAGAGGTAAGAAGAGACCACATAAAAGGGAAGAAGTATATCACCATTAACTTGTATTACACAGTGTTATTTCCTCTTGATTAATGGTTAACCTAATACTTATTCAAGCAGATAAAGTATTAATGATCTTGAAAAGAAGTAATGTATAAGCATACCTATTGCAGTTGTCATCAGGCCTGACTCGGACCTTAAACTCCTGCCCTTCCTTGAATGACATGTCCTTGACTTTCTGTGAAAACAAATTATGAAATACATGCAATTGTGTGAATTTTGTTTACTGGGGCAAACAGTGAATTGATAGCTAATACAGAGGAAAAGCATTTGTAACTGAAAAAGTAGGACACTTTGATGATAACGTTTTACTCTTCAAAAGTAAACAAAAGGCAGATGCATTTATAAGCTGTTTTATGTCAGAACCAGAACCATCATATGGTTCAGCTAATATCAGGATTTTTTGCGAGCCACGTCTGTATGCTAAGACTAAAGAGATGAACAGTTCTGATCTTATCTTAGTAGTTGATGATTTACCATGATTAAAACAAAGAACACAGGGTTGTAAAAATGTGGAAACAGGAAGGTGCTCTATTTGTACTGAGACATGTGATCAGTATGTAGATGCAGTAAAATCAAAAACGGACGTCCCCACTTAACGACTCTCTCCAATACTATATTTTACAGTTTACATTGTAAACATATATATATATATATATATACAGTATATATACACACTGCTCAAAAAAATAAAGGGAACACCTCCTAGATCTGAATGAATGAAATATTCTCATTAAATACTTTGTTCTGTACAAAGCTGAATGTGCTGACAACAAAATCCCACAAAAATCATCAATGGAAATCAAATTTATTAACCAATGGAGGCCTGGTTTTGGAGTCACACACAAAATTAAAGTGGAAAAACACACTACAGGCTGATCCAACTTAGATGTAATGTCCTTAAAACAAGTCAAAATGAGGCTCAGTATTGTGTGTGGCCTCCATGTGCCTGTATGACCTCCCTACAACGCCTGGGCATGCTCCTGATGAGACGGCGGATGGTCTCCTGAGGGATCTCCTCCCAGACCTGGACTAAAGCATCCCTACTTCTGGACAGTCTGTGGTGCAACGTGATGTTGGTGGATGGAGCGACACATGATGTCCCAGATGTGCTCAATCAGATTCAGGTCTGGGGAACGGGCGGGCCAGTCCATAGCTTCAATGTCTTCTTCTTGTGTGTGTGTATATATATATATATATATATATATATATTGTATATATATATATATATATATATATATATATTGTCTGTGTGTGTGTGTGTACAAGTACAGAAAAAAAAATTTAAATACTTTTTTAAAATAAGCATATGGCTTGTGCATTTATGCTTAAAAAGTCACCCTGATTTTCAAGTAATTTCCCTTCAGTTCCCTTCAACCATAAAGCTATAAATCCCATTCACATTTGTGCTTGCTACCTATGTGCTGGGTGCATAGTTTAAAGAAGAACTATAACATTCTGCCCCCTATCTCTATGTCACACCTATAGTTGCTTCACTTTATACAACCCCCATGGTCAGATTAGCACTGGTTTATCATTGACAATACAGAGAAGGTGCTGGAAAATGGCATGAACTTTATTGATCCCTCTGGGGATGTTAGATTTAGATGTCCTGGAACATTACCTGGACACTGCTTGAGTTATGATTGTAGAAGTTGCATTGAGGTCGAAATATTCTCATTACTTTAATGACAATATAACTGCACAGCAATATTGTTGCTATTAAGAAGCAACAATTTTCTCTAAATATTCTTAATCCGTAACTTGTTTTATCCCAATAACTTTTGAGATGGGCTTTCTATAGTTGGATGAAAAGGAAGTCTCTGAGAAAGGCTTCCTATTCATCGTATTAGAACTGCACCTGAACATTTGAAACATTCAAATATTTGCCCGAACACTGCTTCAAATGTCTATAAGATAATTGATGCTTTGTCGATATGTAGATTCAGTTATTTTAAAGGTACAGAATCTTGATACTTCACTACAAACTAAAGAGTAAATTAACGTTAATTTAGCTTTTAGCAGATCATAAATCAAACATTTTTATGCATTTTTAAAGTCTATTGCAGATATCTGTCAATGTGAAGAATGCAGAAATGTGCTATGAACTAAGCTTTTCACACTACTTACCATCTTGGCTGTCTTCAGTAGGTTTTCCTTCGAGTGACAAAGCTCTGCACACACGTTAATGCTTAATATAGGGTTGGTGACGTTGAGGGAAGGAAGGAGCCAATTGGGTGCAAAGTAAAGGTTAGCAAGTAAAGTACTGCTACTGGTTTGCAAGTTTAAAGCGTATGAATAGGTTAGGCAATTTTTGTATTTAAACTTTTTTTGGCAGGAAGCTAGGGGTATACTACAGTACCAAAGTAACAGTATCCAGTTACAGAGATCTACAGTAAGATTATACGACCACCAGTTTGTCATGGCACTTGTTTTAGATTAATCAGAACTTGTTCTTCACAATATGATCATCGAAGAAGCGAGATAGCTCGTCAAGGTTTTCCCATCAAACAGGAAATAAGGTTTTGTTCATTTAAACAACCAAGAGCTAAAAATAATCCTCTGGTGCTCCTAAATCTGTATACTTACACATATGTGTTGTAGTGTTTGTGGGTATTTTCCATGGACATTTAGTCTAGATAGAAACTATATAAATAATACATTGCTAAGTAAAAGTTAATGAAAATAAGATGTTCTGTACCTCTCATACAAAGTCAAAAAGCTCAAAACATGCAACAGTGCTGATAACAGAGTTTAAAAACAATACCTTAACTTATAATTAACTTTTTAGTATATGTATATGTTGATTTTGTTTAGATTTTAGACACCTTTAATACAAACTTTACATTGATGCAACAACCCTGGTGCTGCCTGTTATTTCCTCTTCTGTGTGACACAGTGCTAGTCTGGCTTAAATGTATTCATCCCACATTTTATTATGATTTACTACATCTGCACCCATGTCTCACTCCAAGCTTCACTCAACAGTTTACAACCCTGATCGCTCTTAGAACAACTTCGGTAACAGATAATGAGAGGTAGTAGTATTTCAGCTTTATAAAAGGAGAGTGTGTTGCAATCAGTAAAAGGTAGAATATTTTTTATCATACTGAAACTGAATCGTCCTGTAAAACTTGGTCTGGACAACGACCACGATCATATACATGCTGATTTCATTTATTTAGTTCGTTGTTGTTTATTCGCTCTATAATACACCACCTATGAGTTGTCTACGTGTTATGGACTTGAGGAAGACGCCCACTCAAGTGGGCGTGGTTTTACCTCATGCTCCATTCATAGCATTTGTTTATTTTATTCTCAATTTTTCAAGATACTCAATGGTTAACGTTCAAAGAACGAAACACAATTTCTGAGCACTTCTTGGTTTGTTTGTTATTGGAAGGGGATTGCTGAGAAATTATTAACGTAAACGTAGCGTCACTTAAGCTAAATTTTGAAAACAATTGCGTTTTGTGTTCCTTGATATTTTAGGATGAGGTCTTTGGTTGGTTCCCACAATACTTTATGTGACATTCTCAAGTAAGAATGAAAGTAGTATTTATTTTACAGAGCTATTACTCATATTTATAAACACGTATTCATGCATCTAGCTTTTATTTTTCAACTTTTACAGGTAAAACATATTTCCGTTTTTCACAAATGCAACACAAGCTCTGTGTTTTATGACGTGTCGAGATGGGGCCAATCGTTTGCCTTGATTTTCATTATGGGCGGGACAAACGTTGCGAGCCCAGAAATCGAAGCCAAACAGAATAAACAACTAAGTTAGCAAGTCGGTTAACCTTTATTTACTGGTATGCTTTTAACTAATAACCTAATCAACGACGTTTTTTGTAATGCGAAAATGAAATAAACAAACCTTCACATGTGAACCATATGTTGCGTCTGTGTTGACTAAGTATAGAATTGTTTTCTCACCTCCAAGTTCGGTGTTTGGTTAGCGTTAGCTAGGTCTGTGATAGTCAACCATGACTATTCAGTTTTCTTATTGATAATATGTAATAGTCATATCCCGTATGGAGTTGTAAGAATATTTCATTGTGATTCGTTGGCGCTGTTTGTCTCTAGATATGGCCTCAAGGGCGACGGAACCAGCGACATGTCCAGACTCAACACCACCAGAGTCCTTAGTACCAGCTTGCATGTTCGCACCGGACCACGGAAGTGCCAATGATCCATCGGGTGGAGAAGGCTTTGAAGACGGCGAGGGGACAAATGGGGAGTCTGTGGATCATTTAGACCTGAGCAACAAGGTGGGGCCTTTTCTAAAGTGCATCTTAGGAAAAAAAAAGCTGAAGGCGTTGCGGACAAACAGAAGTTTTTGATTTTTAAATATAAGTTGGAGACCAGCGTTGTCGAATAGATAGATGTTCCAAAAAATGCAAAACTCAGGACATCCACTCACATGTATTACTACATATATAATACGTTGGATCATCTGCACAAACATTAACCGTTGACAGGTAATGAAGCCAATAGGAACCAAAACTTAAAATCATCAACTGTTGAACTTAAAGACCAAAAGGTTGCATGTGGTCTGTTGACAAGACGTTTCAAATATACATGTTTTTTACTGTATTTCTGTCTCTCATTTTCAGCTGGTTCTTGTGAGCCCAACAGGAGAACAGTATGATTCATTACTGCGACAACTAAGAGAGCGAATAGAAGAAGGCTGTGGAGAGACAATCTATGTAGTTGGAATGGGATCAGGTAGTATGGATGAATTTAAAGTTTAAGTTTGTGTTTTAAACATGTATTTCTGCAAAAAAAAAAAAAGCATGACGTTAAATGGAGACTACTACAGATTCGCTGTCAGTGAAAACATACAGTTTTAATCAGTCAGAAGTAGATTGTTTTTTTTAATTATTAGTTATTTTAATCAGTGGTTCATTAGACTGAATTTCTTCCAACATTTCTCCTTGGACCTTGGTTCCATTTTAACATATTTTATATCCAGTTCTGTAAGCTTGATTTAAACATTTGACCAATTCCCTTTTCTTTAAGAACCGTAAGACTTAAAGATGTGCTGGAGATTATTTGATAAAGGTAGGAGCTTCGAACAACAAAGCATTGGTGAATTACAAGATTATCCACATTTGTACACCAAAGCATATGTCCTTTAATCTAACTGATATATTTAATGTGAAGGGGGGAACAATCTGATTTATTTTTTTATCTCATTGATCAGAGTCAATAAATGGAATACTAACAGATTCTAATATCTAGCTATTTAATTGGGGCATCTCTTGTAATTTAATAAAATGTGGCCCAAGAATATGCCATATATTGTCAGGATTTACATAAATTGGCAGGTAAAGGTTTTTCAATCTATATGCAAACATGACAAAGCCCCCATTTGAAAATAGTGGAGTTGACAGTTTGCTCAGCTCTGCCCCCCACGGTTAATCCTATTTGTTTGGTGTTTGTTTTTCATTCTGCCTTTGTTGGCAACCACACTTGTTTTTGCCCGGTACAGCAGCATGCCTGACCCATGTGGCATTCTGGAAGGGGGGATGTCTATAGCGCATATGTAAAGTGGTGTCATTTTTCAGTGGTGTGCAGAGGGACTGTCACTTGTTCTGGAAAACATATGTCAGTATTCGTGGTTCTTAATATGGCTGAAATAGCAGCTGACCTGAATAAATGTCTTCATTTGTCACTGTTATGCAGCTTCAGGCGTATAAAATTGGGCAGTAATACTTTGTAGCTACATAAAGCATGATGGTAGTTGATACATTTCTGTCATGGAAATATTTTCTATTTAAGTGTATGTACTTTGTAAAAAATATGATAATTCCAGTTTTCTTTGACTTTGTTTTAAGGTAAGACATTATAATAAAGGTGTTTCAGCATTATTTTTTTATGGTCACAGTAACTGAGGTCTTCAAGTATCTATACTATCAATCTCATAAATATTCTGTGCCTCCATGTTATGGCTCCTGGGTCTTTCAGTTAAGATTTGCCCTCTCTTATAGAAGTGTTATTATGGTACTTTTCTTTTGGACTATCAGCATTGACAGAAATCCTTGATGAATAGCTTTACAATAGCTCTTTTCCAGAAAGAGATGAAAAAGCCTTTTTAATAAAATTATGTGGTAAAGTCAAGTCAAGTTTATTTATATAGCGCTTTTCAGCAACAAGGCACCCAAATTGCTGTACACGAGGAAAAACATTACAATGATATAGAAAATCAAACAGAAAAACTAATCAAATGACATTAATAATCCTTGGGAGTTTACTGGTCAGAGCTGGTTCTAATCCAATCTTTCTAATAGAGGTAATTAGATCATTAAGTCCTCTGTGGTAAGGAAATCATCCTGTGCTAGAGGAAAAATGATAATATTAATCCTTGGTATGAGGCAGCTGTGGTCCCATCATTCAAATAGTAACAGTCATGGGCGCTCACTGAAGTCTAAGTAGAGAAGCTGGATCACTGGTATAAACTTTCAAATACTAATAAATTAGTAAGTAAATAGTTATGTATTGTAAAAACATTTTTCAGCCTTTATCCTGCCGCGTAATAAGTAGTGTTTCTTCAATTTCTGTGTAGATGGAGGTGATTATGGTTTGGATGAAAAGGACATGGAAGCGTCAGTGGCGACAGTGCGGTCGCTGTGTGAACAGATTGAGGCAGACTTAATCCTGCTGAGAGAGAGGACCGAAAGTGGTGGAAAGATTCGGGACTACCTCATTCGCCGGCGTGTAGGGGAGCAGGATTTCCTTGAAGTCAGGTATAAATAATGACAGATTGTTGGTGCTGGATAAATATTATAAATCAGTGTTTCATCACTTTAGATTATCTGATATCATAATCATTCAATGTGTCCCATATGGCATGTTTGTTAAGCAGCTAACTACAGAATGGCTACCTGAGCGGATAGTCTGACTAATTAACTGTCTATTATGAGCTTTTTTAGACTGATGTTACTCTAAAATGAGTAAAATGGCAAAATGTCTAATATTCTGTGGAAAAAGCACTTAAACCAACTACTGAAAATAGCAAGTGTTTAGAAATGACTAGTTTTACTGCTATCACTGACTTCATGGAATGCTCTAATATATTTATTTTCAAATGTGTTGGGTCTCTTTCATGTCCATAATCAATGAATAACTGTGTAACATTGTGTATGAACATTGAATGCTAAAGTAACTTTATTTTGTACTTTTTGATTGTAGATCGGCCACATTTCAATTGCCGTTGCTTGGTTTTATGTAATACGTGTACATGAAACCATTAATGGTACACATACGGTAGCCTCCGTGACACTGACAGATGGATTTGTTACCGCAGAGAGCCTAATGCACCTGGCTTCCTGCTGCTAGCTCTTGTTTCATTTTGATTTTCATTTTTTTTCATCTCGGTGCCTGAGAGATAAAATATTTCATTTAAAAATTGTAGTCAATTTAACTCATATTCTGTGTTAAAAGATATGGAGATATGTGTTCATTCACATCCACTCTCTGTTACAAGGTCTGAAAAAAGAACAAATTCAGACAATGCCTTTTTAATTAGATAATGACATAAAATAAAGAAGTGCAGGCTTCACAGTCAGTGTTTTAAAATGTAAAATGTGGAAGTTGATAATTGTGAGCAGAAATCTTAATTTCCTACTCTTGACTTTCTGTCATCTTGTCTTTAGAGTTGCAGTTGTTGGTAATGTGGACGCGGGGAAGAGCACCCTGCTTGGTGTGTTGACCCATGGCGAGCTGGACAACGGCAGAGGCTTCGCTCGCCAGAAGCTCTTCAGACACAAGCACGAAATGGAGAGCGGCAGGACCAGTAGTGTAGGCAATGACATCCTGGGCTTTGACCAGGAGGGACAGGTGAGCTGTAGTAGTAGGATTCTCCTGACATTTTTGTCATTTGCATACTTTTGCTTTTGCCAAAGCTATTAGTAAAGAGAAGGGTACTAAATAAATTTATTGTAAAATAGGTGTTGATCAAGGTAGATGAAGCTATGGGTTGGTTTTGGAATGCCCCAGCTAGAGTTCAGAAATAAATATGGTAAAAAAAAATCTGTTGGAGTCACCGAAAGAGGGCTCGAGACTAGAGATGTCTCCACAATCTGATAACTATGCAGAACTTTTTCAAGGTAGAGTAGGAGAATATTGTCAAGCCAATATGTGTAAAGGTGATGGACTCCCACTCCCAACCAGACTGAATGGCTACATTTGATCAAAAGTTTATTTAACAAAGTACAGTATATATTTAAGGGGATGCACTCATGTGGTTAATTGTAGCCCTTTTTCTGTTTTTGTGTTCCTATTTAAAATAGCACTTTTGTTTCAACAAATCCAGTTTAAAGTAACGCATATTTTAAGAAAATGTCAATCTACTTTGTATTCACCTAGTATCTCCTTAAGTACTCCTGTATTTCTTTCTCTTTGTAGCAGTTATTTTGCCCTCTGCTTCAACTTTCTGTCAAATGCAGTTAAGTGTGTTTTCTGATAGGTGTCTACCCCTGTTTCTTTAGGTTGTTAACAAGCCAGACAGCCACGGTGGAGGTTTAGACTGGACGAAGATCTGTGAGAAATCCTCAAAGGTCATCACCTTTATTGACCTGGCTGGCCATGAGAAGTATCTGAAAACCACTGTGTTTGGCATGACGGGCCACCTCCCAGATTTCTGCATGCTTATGGTGAGTCTTGTGTTTTTGTATTTAATTACTTTTCAGATTTTTTTTCTTGTTATAAAAAGCTAAAGGCATTTTTGAAAGTGACAGAGTATCTTACCTTTATTTTTTGTTGTTTCACATTTCTTCACAGGTTGGCAGCAACGCCGGCATAGTTGGCATGACTAAAGAGCATCTTGGTCTGGCATTAGCCCTGAACGTACCAGTGTTTGTAGTTGTTACAAAGATAGATATGTGTCCAGCTAACATCCTGCAAGGTAAGGAGACACACCACAGCATGAATGCATATTTAAGCTAGGGACACACATACATTTTATGTACTTTTTGGCTGCATTTAGCTTTTGGGTTGGACTGACTGTGTATAGACTCTTGTTTTAAGCTTGCTGATGGTCTGAAAGTTACCAGCATCAGCCTTTCCCCCTTTTTAGTGCTTATTTTTATCATGCACAGCTTTTGACCTTAAATTTAAAATATAGTTTGTAACATGCACTGAGGAAAGCATGTTTGGTTCTTGTTGGAACTATCAACAAAGAACATGGATGCTTTTTGCATTATGTTGCTTCATGCATTATGGTAATCAGCAGTTGCAAAAACATCCATGCCTGTTATTTTTCTGTCTTGTGTGGTATGCACGCCTTGTAACGCCTTATTTTTGTCACTTGTGTATTAACAGAGACACTAAAATTACTACAAAGATTATTAAAGTCACCAGGCTGCAGAAAAATCCCAGTACTAGTCCAGAACAAGGATGACGTCGTCGTCACAGCCTCCAACTTTAGTTCGGAGAGGTAAGATTCAGGAGCGGAAATATGGAAGTTAAAGTTTGTTACATGAGAGTTAATCAGCATATTTTAGTAAAAACATATGGGCAACAATAAGAAATACTGACTAGCCATGATAAAATATATCACAGAATTGATGTAATTCCAGGGGAAGCTGGTGCCTATCTCCAGCAGTCTATGGGCGGGAGGCGTGGTACAACCTGGACAGGTCACCAGTCCATCACAGAAAACAAAAATGTATAGCATCTTATTGCTTTCATTTAAAATGGAAAACAATAGTTCCAGCTGCTGCTAACATATCATAACATTCATTGTTACAGTGAAGATGATGTGATTAACAGCATTTATTTCTAGTTTTTAAGTCCTTTCGCAGAACATTTCCCCTTCTTGTCGTTGTGCACTTTCTTTTTTTTTATTTTTATATATGCAGTAGAAGCCTTTTATTTTTATTTATTTTTTTTGACAGTAGGCAGACAGGAAAGAAGGGCAGAGAGAGAGAGGGGCAGATATTCAGCAAAGGTTGCCGGGTCCGGGACTCAAAAACCAGGACAACCGCATCGAGGACTATAGCCTTTATATATGGTCACGCGCTTAACCCCTACACAACCAGCGCCTGTCGTTGTGCTCTTTCTAAAGTCACATTAGTAATACAAGCTGATATTAATTGGGAAATTAGTGGACCCATCTGCTCAGGTAGCCGGCCTGCATTCAGCTGAATTACATACAAGTCTCTCGTAGTTTTAAAACTATACTACCTAAATAATTGATGGTTGGCTTTAGTTTCCACACTATGACTCTCCGTGGTTTTTGTGACCAGAAATGTTTCTAAAGAGTTGAATCTCTTTCTTGTAAGAGAGGGAAACGACTAGCAGGATACAGAAACAGGTGGGGGAGGACGAAGACAAGTGCAGTGATGTGCTCAGTGCAGGCTGGGGAAAACAGCTTGATGTAGGTAACCAGCACATGCCTTTTGCCAACTAATGTCAGTTGTTCAACTTGGAAAGCCATCTCTTACCTGCGCAACATATGTTTTTAACATTGTAGTTATAGTACATACATATATTTTACATGTGTTTCTTTGACATTGAAATTGAATGAACATGCTTTCTGATCTAAGTCCCATCAGGGGATCCTTAGAGCGAGACTGGCTTTAGTGTTTTCTTTTTTTTTTTACCCAAACCCATTTAGATGTAGCCGATGTTTGCAGATAATCACTGGAATTACCAAGTTATGATTTGTCAATATTCACTGTGCTTCACTGTAAGTTCAGTATATGCATTTTTCTTGTTCCTCACTGACCTTCTCTAACTTTTTAAGGATGTGTCCCATTTTCCAAATCTCAAACGTGACGGGGGAGAACATGGACCTGCTGAAGATGTTCTTGAACCTCCTCTCCCCGAGGACCACTTTTAACAATGACGAGCCTGCAGAGTTTCAAATAGACGACACGTACTCTGTACCGGTAAGAAATTCAGTGCACACTCGGATGCTCACTCTGAGGTTTTATTTTAATTCTCTCCTTTGAGTATTTTAAAGTGGGAAAGTGATTTTCAGCATTGGCAGCACAGATCCAAGCATTCAAGTTGAACCAATTTAGAAACAGCAAAGAGTGAAAGTTTGATGCTCTACAGGTGATGGCTGATGTCAGTTCTGATGTATCCACCCACAGTGTAATGTAGAAAACAAAAACTCTGAATTGCATGAAGGCAGTCAGTGTCAGTAGCTTTTGTTGGTGTGTGTAAGTGTGTACCTGTCGCCGCAGTGACATAGAAGTCATAGTATTTGACTGGCCCAGGCAGGCTGTCAATGTTTTCACCTGCTCTGCAGAATTTGAAAATTAAGATCATTTTCCACACTTTCTCTGTATTTAGTCTGTTACCCGGTATGGTAATGAGACCAAGTGCACAGAAGGGCACTCCAAGTATGAAAAAAACAGATTGTGTATTTTGTGTTGAACACTGATAGAAAATTTTCCCTACATGGCAGATGTGTAACAAAGTGACATGAAGTCTATGTTAAAATCCTTGTTAGTAAAAAAAAATAGCGAGTAAGAAACAAGGAAGGAATGGATTTAATGTAATGTTGTGGTGTAATAATTTATCTACCTCTCAAAACAAGGCAGTATATGATATTGGGTTCACAAGAACAAGATGAGATTATAATTATTCATTCATAATCATTCATTTTTGGTAAAACTACAATCCCACCTTTTTAAGCTTTTACAAATAAAGGTTTGACGAATGCAAAATTATATTTGAAAGAATATGTAACTATTTTACTAGTTCATTTAATGTTTTTTTTGTTTGTCTATTTATTAGTTGTTCCTAATGGGAACAAAGCTGTGAAAATGCTACTGTTTTGTGTTTTCACCTATAAAATAAAGTTTCATAAATCTTAAACCATATTTTAACAAATCTCTCATCAGTGCAGAATTATCCATATTTGGTTTAATTGGTTTAGATTTAGAACTAGAGGATGAAACACCATTGAGAAACAAAAAGTTTGCATTGATTGTAAGCTCCAACGCAAATAACTTTAGCATTGTGGTTCACATTTAGCTGGTCATGGTATTCTTACAGTAACAGGGTCTAGTGAAAGTCATCTCATGTTGATCTTCTTCTTTGGCAGGGTGTGGGTACAGTAGTTTCTGGTACTACACTACGGGGATTAATACGACTCAACGACGCGTTACTCTTAGGCCCAGACCCGCTTGGCACCTTCATCCCCATTGCTGTGAAGTCCATCCATCGCAAAAGAATGCCTGTTAGAGAAGTTCACGGTGGACAGACAGCATCCTTCGCTCTTAAAAAGGTTTGATGGGGAACGTTTTGTCCTTTTTATTTAGGAGAATTTATGCAATTTTACTTCTGAAAGGAATTCTTTTAAAACAGTTTGAGATAATTATTTCTTAAATCAGGTTTTACAATTCCAGAAGTAAAGTTGTAGCTCTGTTTTTTATTGTTTTGCATAAAAAATCATATTTTTCTTTTGTGATGTTTTGTTTTTTTCTACTCTCCATTCATTGCTTTAGATTAAAAGGTCATCGATAAGAAAAGGAATGGTGATGGTGTCTCCAAAGCTAATGCCTCAAGCTACCTGGGAATTTGAGGCTGAAATATTGGTGCTTCACCATCCAACCACAATATCTCCAAGATACCAGGCCATGGGTTAGTCAAAATGTTTTGGACTTGTGCCCTTTCGCTCATATAAAACTTTCTAGTCTGAGTACATTTTTTATTCTCTTTCCATCTCTTAGTCCACTGTGGCAGCATCAGACAGACTGCCACTATCCTGACCATGAACAAAGACTGTCTAAGGACAGGGGACAAGGCTTCAGTCCATTTTCGCTTCATTAAGACACCCGAGTATCTTCATTGTGATCAGAAGCTTGTATTCAGGGAAGGTCGTACCAAAGCCGTAGGCACCATAATTAAGGTACTGGGCTTTGTGGTTATTTGTTTAGTTCAGTTCACACCTGTATATAAAGTAATTCTTGCCCATTAATATTATGTATGCATTTACTAGATGGAGCTAACTAACAACCATGCTCCCAATTGTAGCTTCTCCAGTCAGTGAGCACACAAGCTGCCAAAACCCAGCAGTCCAAGTGTCAGGCCAATAAGAAGTCTTCTAGAGAGGGTGGAACAGGGAATGAGGACACTGGATCAACAGTACGACCGCACAGTCCAACAACATCGGTGAGTCATCAGTTCTTAGCCTCAGCAGTATCTTATTATAGGAGGTTTTATCCAGAACACAAGCCAGAAATTCAGAAGTTTGCCTTTATAACATTTACCAGGGAGAAAGTTGGTAAAATTTTTATCTTTGTGCTGTTAGTTTTACAAAAATATTATAATAAATATTAAAATTAAATATATAAAAATTAGAAATTATCCTATCAGAATTTTGTGGTGAATTTCCAATCTCTGGTTGTTCAAAAGCTTTGACATGCTGACTATGTTTTCTCTTTAAGAACTGCAAGTTACAGAGGTCAAAATATTTGGTTTCTATCCCTTCTGCCATGAGTGATTATTATGTTATTTAAATTTAGAGCTGAGGCAACATCACACTAAGGGTACATGATAGAGCAGCTGCTGTAAAGCAAATTTTTACAAGACTGTTACTTTCATGAATTAACACTGATTCTGTTTGACTGGTAACATTGTCAATGTATACTACAAATAGTGGTGTTTCTCATGCAGTAACCACTTCCACTCAGAAGAGTGTTGTTGGTTGACCAAGCAGCATTTAGTGTGATGTGTTCACCAGTGGGAAAAATCCAGAAACAAGTTGGGCTGATTTTTCAGTGTATTTCAAATTATTATCTTTACTGTTGTGTTTATTTTGAGTGATCACAGAGTATATTTTGAACTTTGTGTTCAAGACAAAGAAACTGACTGACGCTGGCTTTTTCAAAATTCCACTGGAAGCTTTTTTTGTGTTTTGCCTTTTTCAGATTCATATGCTAATCCGCTGTGCTTTCCTCTTTTCTTCTGCACTTTGTTCCCTCCCATAATCTTGGGTTGGCATACATGATTTGTTTTAACCGTACTCTACATCCATGTGCACATACACATACCCCGTTATCACTGTGGTGATTTTCTCCTCCCCTCATTTCTGCCATTCATTCTCTGTGCTTCCATTGCATCATTTTCCTGCTCTTATCCTCTTCACTGTCTTGATATGCTGCGTTAGACAGCGGCAGAGGACGAAGCTCTATGTAAAGATGACAACAAAGAAAACAAGGTAATGAGGAGGGCGGGCTAGGAAGACAGCAACTTGAAGTGGTACTGGTCAGGTACAAAAATGTGAACAACTGAGTGAAAACTGCAAAAAAAAAAAAAAAAAAAAAAACCTGCATCGGGCTGTTTTTCAGTGATGTTTGAGACCTCAAATGTGAAGGCAGCATAATACCATATCAAAATATCCATTAGAGAAGCAACAACAAACCCCTGCATAAATCTATTGTTCTGTGTCGTTTGCTTAAAAGGTTCAACAAAAATATTGAACAAAAGTGAGTTTTTTTGTTGCATAAAAATGCATAGAAATATGACTTTTATGTACAGCAAATATTTCGTAATTGGTAAATTAGTCTTAAATGGAAGGTTCAAAGTAAACCTTAATTAATAGTCATTTGGGAACCCTAAGAACAATACTGTATTTCTGCTGTCCAATCCCAAAGTTTTAATTTATAGCAGCAATTAAGCAGTTTGTTTTTAGTAACTGAGTAGATGCTACTAACTGACCTGAATACTTGCACTTTTTTAAATAATAATAGTTCTGAAACTAATTTGATACCTTAATTCTCCTACATGCACATAGTTTTAAGATGTCCCTGTTCATTTGTTGAAAACATTAGCCAGCTTTTTTGTATATTACCCCGGCCATTTTAAAGGATATATCTAGAGGTTGGCCAAATATTGTCAGAGAATTAAGTAGGTTTGTATTTACCATTTTTAAATATCTACCAACAACCACATGAGCATCCTGGGTGATTACCAAAGAGGCACATACAGTGTGGGCAACAAAGTGTTGCTGTGTCTATGTTGATTGTAAATGTGTGAGACAAATGACAGTATACCCTTGTGTCAATCAAACACTCTACAGACCCAGAGGACAGTCCTGCTGTTGCTGGACTATTAGTGAGCCTTCAGTCAGCAGTAGCTTAGTGAGTAATAGTTTTGACTGGCTACGAGTCCCAGAGCACGTGGCTTTCTCTTTATCTGTACCAATAAATCATCCTCTATAAAAGACTGGGTCAAAAAAGGTCTCATGCACATGCAGGTCTCAGAAAATCGTTCAAGTACAAGGTTTTGGATATCAGTAAATTGGAGATTCCCACAGTATGATAACTTTGAGTAAAAATACCACAGTATCTCGTATGTTCACAGAAACTCTAAAATAGAAATGTGCTATGATCCAGTTTCTCCTATATTGAACAGAAAACTAATTAGTATTAAATAGTATATTGATTAAGATAGCTATAGTACTGCATTTACGTATTGGTATTTTTGATGTTGATATATAGTCTATAGAGAAGATGCAGAAGAAACACCCAGTAAATTCACTTGTATTTCATTCTTTTTTTTAAATAGCCAGATTTTATTTGCCGTTATCTATAAGATAAATAGTTTTTTTTTTGATGGGAAGCAGGAGCTAATTTAAATAAATTGTTAATTTTAAAATAGAACAATGCACCAATATATATATATATATATATATATATATATATATATATATATATATATATATATATATATATATATATATATATATATATAAATAAATAAAACTGCTCAAAAAAATAAAGGGAACACTAAAATAACACATCCTAGATCTCAATGAATGAAATATTCTCATTTAATACTTTGTTTTGTACAAAGTTGAATGTGCTGACAACCAAATTACACAAAAATCATCAATGGAAATCAAATGTATTAACCAATGGAGGCCTGGTTTTGGAGTCACACACCAAATTAAAGTGGAAAAACACACTACAGGCTGATCCAACTTTGATGTAATGTCCTTAAAAGAAGTATATATACACACTGCTCAAAAAAATAAAGGGAACACCTCCTAGATCTGAATGAATGAAATATTCTCATTAAATACTTTGTTCTGTACAAAGCTGAATGTGCTGATAACAAAATCCCACAAAAATCATCAATGGAAATCAAATTTATTAACCAAAGGAGGCCTGGTTTTGGAGTCACGCACAGAATTAAAGTGGAAAAACACACTACAGGCTGATCCAACTTAGATGTAATGTCCTTAAAAGAAGTCAAAATGAGGCTCAGTATTGTGTGTGGCCTCCACGTGCCTGTATGACCTCCCTACAAGGCCTGGACATGCTCCTGATGAGACGGTGGATGGTCTCCTGAGGGATCTCCTCCCAGACCTGGACTAAAGCATCCGCCAACTCCTGGACAGTCTGTGGTGCAACGTGATGTTGGTGGATGGAGCGAGACATGATGTCCCAGATGTGCTCAATCAGATTCAGGTCTGGGGAACGGGTGGGCCAGTCCATAGCTTCAATGTCTTCATCTTGCAGGAATTGCTGACACACTTCAGCCACATGAGGTCTAGCATTGTCCTGCATTAGGAGGAACCCAGGGCCAACCGCACCAGCATATGGTCTCACAAGGGGTCTGAGGATCTCATCTCGGTACCTAATGGCAGTCAGGCTACCTCTGGCGAGCCCTTGGTGTTGGGCTGTGAACACAACCCCCATTTGTGGACTTCGGGCCCTCATACCATCCTCATGGAGTCGGTTTCTAACCGTTTGTGCAGACACAAGCACATTTGTGGCCTGCTGGAGGTCATTTTGCAGGGCTCTGGCAGTGCTCCTCCTGTTCCTCCTTGCACAAAGGCGGAGGTAGCAGTCCTGCTGCTGGGTTGTTGCCCTCCTACGTCCTCCTCCACATCTTCTGGTAGTGCCTCCAGGCTCTGGACACTACGCTGACAGACACAGCAAACCTTCTTGCCACAGCTCACATTGATGTGGCATCCTGGATGAGCTGCACTACCTGAGCCACTTGTGTGGGTTGTAGAGTCCGTCTCATGATATCACCTGGGGGAAAGCACCACCGACATTCAAAAGTGACCAAAACATCAGCCAGAAAGCATAGGTACTGAGAAGTGGTCTGTGGTCCCCACCTGCAGAACCACTCCTTTATTGAGTGTCTTGCTAATCGCCAAAGATTTCCCCCTGTTGTCTATTCCATTTGAACAACAGCTGTGAAATTGATTGTCAATCAGTGTTGCTTCCTAAATGGACAGTTTGATTTCACAGAACTTTGATTTACTTGGAGTTATATTGTGTTGTTTGAGTGTTCCCTTTATTTTAATTTTATTTTATTCCTCTCTTAACATCAAGCCTGGTGTCGATGTCTGTGTGCAGCTGAAATCAGGGAGCGGAGGCCGTCGACGAGGTGGTCAGAGACATCGAGGGAAAGCTCAAAATGCTGCAACTATGTCTTCAGCAATGCCCACAGGAGCGGCAGGCTCATCCTGAAGGCTCGAGATTTGCTGCATCATCATCAGCCCTCTGCTAGTTGTCTACAAAAACATTGGCCCCTTATCTCTTGTTTCTTCAATACAAGGTGGAATTCTCAATGGGTTGTTGAAAGTCATATTAAGATTAAAAACGTGTTTGCATTTGTGTATTTCATTAGATGATGCCCTAGTTTATTAGAAATGTTTCAGAAACGTTCACCATATTTGTAGTTCTTCAGAACTCTGCCAGTCTGCAAAAATGTGTTTTTGTTTTACTGTACACTTGTGCTCACTTTTAACTGCCCTCGTCGGTCCTTTTGAATGGAACCAAGGCTGCGTCGATCAAGCAAATTTGAGATAAGCACCATGTTTTCTGTTGTTCAAAAGTTCCTTTTTTGAAGGAAGAGGCGGTGTAATTTTGGTTTTGGAGTTGACTTGACAGTGAGTACATGCCAAACTTGTTGGTTAGAGAATTCTGACAGTAAGTGCTCAGCAAAGTGCGCAGTAAATGTAGCTCATTTGTTAGTTACTATGATCACGGATGGTAGCTGTTAAAAACCTTCTAAAGAGGTTCTTGGTGTAAGAAGATAGTGTTAAATTTGACAATATATTGGAAATCGAACAAAAAACACCCGAATGCCAGAAAATTGTTGCTTTTACTGCATTTAAAATAACAAAACATTTGGAAAATGGAGAAGTTGGTCTCTCCTTTTTTTTTTATCCATCTTGCTGAGGTTTGATCCCTTATCTGTTTTATACTGTACCATTTGCACATTAATACATTTAGTCTTTACAGCTAATCTAAACTAATTTTTTGTTATCGGTGCAAACTTGGTTTTGGTTTTTCCTCAGGTCCTATTGATGGTGAACAAGGGAACATATTACTGTATATTATTGATCTATGATGATGACTTCTAGGTCAAAAAATCTCACTCTGAAGATACAACAACTCGAATGCCAAGTAAGAACATATTTGACATATTTGTCACTAAATTGTGGCTGCTCATTTTCACTTCATACTCCACACAAATGAGCAAGACGCAGCAATTTTCTCATTCCATATGCTGACATAAAAGATAAAATATTTTTCTTCAATAAACAAATACACAGATACGATTATTCATTTTTTATTCTTTATATTTTCCTTTGCAAATTTTAAACCAAAACCCAACCCAAAACCAAATTTTTGCCTAGAATTCAAAAATATACAGTTCACTAGTTCTTTTTATTGTCATTGTGTCAACAAATTCCACAATGAAGAAACAAAAACTACACATTTTGCAATTTCTTTTCTCAGTTTTTTTCATTTTACATGCAACCCATATTTGACTAGGTTGCATGAAATTATTTTTCAAGAGACATTTTGTGTCTATGTACCAAAACGCAGGTTGTGTGGAAGGATAAAAAAAGCAATTTTATTTCAAGTGGTGCCAATTTTTATGCAAGTCCTTTTAAATAAATTTGCTAGAGAAAACTGACTTTGTTTCATAATATTAAATCAATTATCTGCTTTAAACGTTTAACTGTAAATGCAAACATTGTTTATATTCCCAATAATAAAAAGAATAATTCTAAATGTTCACCAGCCAAATGAGAATGAAGAACTGAAAACCCTTTACACTGATATGATTAGCTTTTTAAAATATGTTTGCTGAGGTTGCATTGTTAGTATTTTTACTTTTAATAGTGAGCAATATAACAAATTACTATAAAATGCCTAAAGTATCGTTGAACCTGTGTATGACTGAAATTTTGACCCTGACTCAGATATTCTTGATACATTTTTTCCTTTATCCTCAAAGGGGCTATGCATCATCAAAAAATCTTATATTTCACTATTCAGACATTTAATATTCTCATAATGACACAAATATTTAGTCCACTTTGGATTCATCCAAAATTATCGGTTTAAGTTCATTAAAGTTTTGTGTTGCTTGTTTTGTGTGAAATTAGAGACCTGAGAAGTTCATTACTCATTACTGATCATTAATACGATTGCAGGCACATGTCAAACTTGCCCAGCTTTTCTTCCAATCTGCTGCTTTTGCTTAAATTGTAGCCTTTATTCCTCATGAGCCAAATATCAGCCAATTCCTGTAATACAACCAAATCAGGCACGGTGTAGAGTACATATGACTTAGCAACCATAGCAAGATTCGTGCAGGGGCCAAAGATTGAGAAGGGTGGGTACTGTGTACCATTTCAGTAACAGTGTGTCCAGCCAGGATCATTACTGTAATTTCCTGAGAGGTTCACTATAGAATTGTGATACCTCCAGTGCAATGCTTGTTCAGGATTGGTAGCAGGTGGTTGTCAGTGCATCTGCACACACAGAAAGGTTGTAAATTTTAAACAACAGTCTTGTCACAAGAATGTCAAAGAAATGCATTAACAAAATCCAGAATGGGCAAAGATGGACTCTAGAAGACTGCTGTAAACTTGTATTCTGCCAGGGAATCCTTCAGCTAATTTTGTGGGACATCTGGAAGATTATTTGTCTGAATAAGAAAGGGTCAGAGCTACTGTTCCAGGGTTACAAATAATGGATCCTGACACAAATTGGAGTTACTTCTCTTTCAAGGAAGTGGACTCAATTTTGCCCAAGAGCGCAACTTCTAACAATCCCAACCCAATTTATGTATTTTTTGACAGTGCACTCTGTCACAAGGCAAAAGTATAAATTAAACCTTATGATAATAATATTTTTATCAGTTAATATTTTTATCAGTGCCCTGGAAACTCTTTAGCTCTTAATGACATCCATACCCAGTGGTTGCTTCTTAAAGCAGAAGGATAGCAGAAGCATGAAGCCCTAATGAGAAAAAAATAAATCACCAAATGTCAGGATTTGGGCCAGAACTGAATATCCAGCATACCAGAGTAAACTCTATAAGTTATAGTTATGTTGGAAATGCATTTCTCAAACAGACTTTGTGCATTTACAGATAAAATCTCTAGAAACTTTATTATAACAAAAACTTGTTAAAACCTGTTAAAGCAAGAAACATTTGAACCTCTGGCAAAATACAGCCCACTAAATAATTTCTGGTGCATGACTGAATATTTATTTATTTATGACATGAACATATTCTGGGGAAATAGGACTCCAAAGTGTACACTTTAAGTAATATTAAACCTTTAAAATTAGAAACAAGAAAAGCTAAGAGACTTTAACAATATGCTGGCAAATGTTTTGTTCTCCACCAACAATAGATAAGTAATATTTATGAGCCGAAACACCATGTCTGTGATTCATATTCAACTCTTAATGAATATCCTTCCTCTTAGTTTTCCTCAAATGACATGTGAGTCCCACAGGAAGCTGGGGCATGCCAATCAAGGCTATTAGGCATCCACATCTACCTCTCTGCAAGATCGAGCAGCTGCACAGTTATGGAATAAATTTCAAAAGAAGCACACTGATCAAAGGGAGTAAATTTAGCAACTGATATGCATTTCCACAATCAAAAAAGACTGACTATTTCAGAGAGTAACACACTGTTTCCTGTGGGAGTCTTAATTACCAAGATGTTTGGAAGGCAACATTTATTTACCTCTGAGTGGTTTTGCAGTCTAAATTCTTTGCTGGAAGGTTCCTGACTCAGTGATTATGGCCATCTTTGCACCTAATGGAATCTGTATTGTGAACACAGTATACAGTACATTTTTTTACCTTTTTCTAGTTACAGTCACAAACAGCAATGAATCTCTTGGGGGATTTAAATATTAGATGGTACAGAAGCACACAATTTTGAATGAAATAAAAGGAAAACAATATTTCTGTTTCAAAATGATTTACAAATACAAAAAGTGTGGCATGCATTTCTATGTACCCCATCCCTCTCCCAAGACTGTAGCACCTTGTAGACCACCTTTCCCTTCTATTAGCAACAGTCAAGTCTTTCGTCATGTATCTCAACCATCGTTTTCAATTCTTGCTACATTTTATCAACTGGATTTAGGTCCTGCACCATTTTACACATGAACATGATTGTAGCTCTGTTTAGGGTTGATGTTCAGCTGGAAAGTGAACCCAGTATCAAGTTTTTCACTGTTTCCAGTCTTGCCCTCTGACCAGGTGTCCATGTGGGGGATAATGAGTCTAGATTGATATGCTGTGTTAGTCTTCCGCCAAACAGTGTTTTGCACTGTGGCAAAAAAATCTATTTAGATCCCATTTGACCTGATCACCTTCTTTTATGTGTATGTTGCGCCCCCTACAGTGCTTGTGTCAAGCTGCAAATTAAACGTTCTTGCAATAATGGCGTACTAAGCTGTAGCTCAGATGGTCCGTTACATAAAATCTACCCACAAATATGTTTTTCTACTGATATGAAAAGGAATGTGATACCTAATTAGATATTCACCTCTTTAATTAGAAGTTAGCCAAACTGAAAGAAAGTATTATTGATTTGTTTGTTATTATGAGTGTTTCTGTCGCCAAAAGAGACCCAAATGGCTCAAAAACATCTCAAAAGGCTTTTGAAAATAATCCTAGATCAATTTTGAAGTTACCCATTGAGCGTTTGCTTCAGCACGTTTCCCATTTCCCAAGTAGGGAAATGGGAAACCCCATTTACATCTTAATCTACACCTACAGAACCAGTTACAGGGCGTAGGTAGTGTCACTGCATTTGGCAGCATGACCTATTATGCCATCCTGTTTTTTTTTTTTTTTTCTCTTTGTGAAAAATCAATGAAGCTGCTTTATCCCTAAGTTTCTTTGTCTATCCAATATTGATGCACAGTCATTCTCAGCAGACTGCAACACTCTGGAAGAAGCCTGCATACATCAACATATTTTGTTTTGCTCTCCAACTCTGCTAATATGGTTATCCCTTGCTGAATGGGACTGCACTCTAATGGGACTATCTTGGGCTTTCTGTTTGTTGTTTTATACATTTATTTCCCTTTGCTTTAGAGCAACAAACAAAATTTTAGATCAGGCCTCAATTAAACTTTTAAATAATAATTACCACCTCAGTAAATACTATGGTTTCAAGTACCATAATGATTTTCATAATCATTATAATCATAATAACCATTAAAACACTAAAGGTTAAAGCACCATTAAAGACAAAGTAAGCACCACCAGTGATTCTTGTACCACAGTTTGTGAACTAGGGATATTCTAATTAATGTGTGAAAAAACACTTTATTTATTCAATTCAATTCAAAGATACTTTATTGATCCCTGAGGGGAAATTAGAATTCCAGTACAACCCATCCAAACATACATCATGACACAAGACATATCACCTAAACAGATTATTTAACCATAATAGATGTTAGAAGGGTATTTTACCATACGCTTATGCTGTCCTTTATGGATATCCAGGGGTGGAAACTATCACGCACACTGGCAATTTCAAAGCTAAGTATTTATCTGTGTTGTGTGCTTTGGGCCATCAAAGCGTTGTCGGTAAGTGGCTTCAACCAAAAGCACCACAATACATTTTGCTCTGGGGAACTCACATTTTCAATGTTTTGGGGCATGTAATGCTTCATTTTGATAAAAAAAAAAATGTAAATTGCCTGAAGGATTTACAATAGATCACAGATTTTTCATCACTTTGTTCTTTTTAGAAGGCATCTTCCCATTATCATTAATGGCCTCTTGATTCAATGTATTCTGCTATGACTTTTGGCTCTCAAAAAAAAAGCAGCTTTCAGCAACTGTTTGTATGACAAACACGACAATCTGCCAGGGCTGAGCAACAGGGATGAATTGCGGGTAAACCAACTGTTGTTTATGTTGAGCAGAGAGGAAGCACAAACAGGCTGACAGACAGATGGAGAAAAACCGGCTGGCAATGAAATGGGCAGAACGAAAAGTGTATTGATTCGAAAACTGTGTGGGAGTGGAGAAAGACAATGAGGCAATGAATGAGTTAGGAAAGAGAACAATGGAGGACAATATGGTTGCAGATTTGAGGTCAGGGAATATTTAAGGTAACTGAAGAAGAAACTAAACAAAAAACAAAACTCAAGAGGATTTGGATTTAAGATTTTAAACTTATTTAACTGCAGATTTAACTCAATGGCCACACAGAACTACTTAAATCAGTTTACAGTGGAGAGTTTTAGAAATGATGAAATCACTACCTGATTAGTCATTTCAGTTTGCATGTGCCCTGTCCCAATCTTTCAGGAGTAATAAAATGTCCTTGGAGCCCAGCCTGACTCTAAAGAGCTTTGTCAGGATTTATCCGTTTTATATTACTGTGAAAACGTTTTGTTGAGTGGAGATGTGTTTCAAGGAAAACCCATATATTTTCAGGTATTTTCCAAGTAGTCTCAGTTCAAACCAATTAGGTAAGATTGACGATAATACTAGGGCTGTCACCATAAGACTAGGTTTTGCAGAAGTTGATCCCTTGTCACTTCATTTACATTTTTACTGCATTTCTCTGCCTCACCTTATTTCCAACTAATAAGGCAGCTCTTTTTTTTCCAGTGTAAATGCCTTTTTTGACCAATGCAACACAATACAGAAATAAAAGCACATTTTGTTTCCAATTTGATTCTTTTCCACTAAACTTAGGATGCAGACACCATTTACAGAGTTTACAGCTGCACTCTCATCTCAGTCTCATTGAAAATTTGTGGGTAGAGCTAAAAAGGCCTACACACCTTGTTCAGTAAAACCAGTTCTGTAAGGAGGAATGGGCCACCATTTCAGCCAAAGTGTAAAAAGCTATTCCATCATATGTGAAGGAAATGTATTGAAGCTGGAACTTAGCAAATATAAACATTTTGGTATTAAAACAGGATTTTTGTTGTTAGATTTTAATGTCAGAAAGTGAGAAAATACTGATTATGTATCTGCATACAGTGTATCTAAATATCTGGTGTCAGCGATTTCCTTTTTTTTCCACTTTACAACTGAACACTACACTTTGTGTCATATAAAATCCCAAGGAAACAATTTGAGCTTTCAGGTTGTAACATGACCAAAATGTAGCAAATTTCTAGTAAGCTTAACTATGGTATATGGTACATGAGGATATTCTCATGCAATTTCCCTGCAGCATCTTTGGAGAAAATTTGTACATGGACCAAGGGGTTCTTTTACTAAAAACTGATAGGAGGCAAAGCCAGAAAATTATCACAACATATTTTGCAAAGCCACTTGACACGAAGTTGATAGGTCACATGCTTCTCCCAGTCAGTTATAAAACTTTTTTGACACATTGACCGCATTTGTGAATGAAATAAGCTCTGTTGAAACCAGTGCAATAGAACATACTTCCAGCCATCTAAGTCTGTAAACAAAGCCTCACTTCAACACATTTTGCTGCCTTTGTCGATCTGAATCATTCAGTAAACTATAAAAGATGCTTTCCAGCATTTTGAAATGGGAAATTGGTCTATGATAAATGTCAGTTTGATGTTGCAGTGAAGGAATATGTTTTAAGCCAGCAAGAAAGTCAACACGTAATCCAGTAAAATAATTCGAAATCTCATTTTGGATACAGGGCTTTTTTATACACAAATTTAAATGCAATCTTGCCATAGTCTGTTTTGGGTAAAATGATGTCTTCTAAGTGTGGAATTTTGGTTTTAAACGTCTGGGAAACATTCCCTTTAATGTTCAGCAAGTGTATCACTTCAGTCAATAAAGCTAAACTTGCTGATTTGGGAGGAATAGCCCAATGAAAGGAGATAAAAGCATGTGAACTGGGCCACTCAGCACAAAACCAGAGGGAGTCACATTCACAAAGTCAAGGACACAGACTTGGTTCTCATACAAGGAAGGATTTTATAAGCATTCATTTAGCTTTTCTTTTGTCATGTTAAGAGGATTTGTTATGAATTCAAGTCATCCAGACTTAGAGTTTTTAACCTCTGAAGAATTTCATTATTTAGAGTTTTTATTTTAATAGTCCACTATGGTTAAAATCGTTTTTTAAAACGTTTTTTTTTTTTTTTACACTTAGTGTTTCTGGAATTTAGCAGCTTTCAAAAAATACTGACATTTACACTATCACCTCAGAGCCTCTGTAATATCAAACCTTGAAAATCACATTTATATGACAACTATTTATATATTAAACGCTTGATTGTAAGGTTAAAAGAACTGGCTTGTCTAAGTTGAATAATTTATGCTTTTCAGAGCTACTGGCTTGACAGTTACCACTGATTTAAAATAGGCTGCCAAGCTGATTATCAGCCTTGCAGAGTAAATGTTCCCCTGCTGCAGCAAGAAGGTTTCTTCATTTGCGGAGTTTCACAATTCCCTCATTCAAAATGAAGCACAAACATTTCCAATGAGGTAATTAGTCAGGAGCAGAAGGACCGAACATCCGGAAATAAAATTGGGAGATGACTGAGATGGTGGACAGATGAACAAAGCTGTTAATAAATAGAGCAAAGCACACAATTGCTGGCAATAAAGCCATTGTAACTATTGCATATCAAATAATAACTCCAAATTATAACATTTTGTGATAAATTGCTATCAACTTATAAAACGTGTAGTCTATGAAAACAGGGTAATATTTCGCCAGCAGGTGTCATTGTTGCGTAAGTAGTATTTATTGATATTCACCTCCATCAGAATCCACCCAGTCACGTATTATCAGTGTTTGGGGATTTATTTAACTGTGAAGGCACCAGTCTGGCATGTCCCCATGGAATATGGAAGGTACTGAACATAGAATTTTGTAAATGTCTTGCAGTAAGCAAAGAAAAAAGGTGCAATTACAGAAGAGAACAAGGGGGGGGGGGGGGGGGGGGGGGGGGGTTTGAGTAGGTTTATGAAAATAAAACCATAAAGGTAATCTAGTATATAAGGTAATGAAATGGAAGTAAGTCGTTTAACTTTGGTTAACCCAAGAGTTATGTGATGCAGGTGCTATCTGATGTTTTAATGAAAGCCTCCAGGTTTCCTTAATTGTCCTGATTAATCTGAAAATACCCGAGAGTTAATTTGCATTTTTTGCTTGCAGGTATTAGATTTCCAATGGATTTACAGATTGATCTCTTCATCATTCATTTAAGGTTTACTGAGTGGCTATTTATCATCATCAATAATAAGTAAGTAAGTAATAAACTGTAGTTATTGCCATATTGTAAGCATAACATTAGACAAAAGCTATGTGAAAATTTCACACATTAATTTCTTTTATGTTTGCAAACTGCTGACTGGGAAAATAGTCAGGATTCAGTAACGATCATATAAATTCTTTATTTTATGGTGGCAGTAGTTCATCCTACAGAAGAGTGCTGGTTGATTATAAAGCACTGTTGTAGGAAGATTAAAGCTCTAGCCACCACCTTGATTTTATGCTGCTTCGAATAGCTTTTTTTGCTGTGTCTGATGGCTCATTTTGGGAGGAAATGACAGCTAAGCTCTCAACAACCAGCAGTTACCAATTAGGTTTAGCAATTATGGTCGCAACGCCTGAAAATCTTATCAAACAGTCAAAATTCAAGTATGCATCAAAATATCAGAGAGCTAGTAATGGATTTTTTTTTTTTAAGATGCACTAGTGGCCGTTATTTTTTGTTATTTGAAAGTAAGCAGACAGGAAGCAGGGTGAAGAGAGGGGAAGACATGTAGCACAGGTCGTCAGGGTCGGGACTCGAACCAGGAAGAGCTGCATAGACGACTGAAGCCTCCATATCTGGGTCTCATGCTCTACTGCTACACTACATGCCTAATTTTTTGTAAAAAAAAACTCTGATAAGGATCTGTTGTATGTTTTCTTGATCCAAAGAAGATGAATGTCCTGTAAGGATTAAGTCAAAAATCAGATCCATATTTAATTGATAATATGGTCTGACTTGGAGGGGATTGGTACAAAGGTGGTAATTTACAATCTGAGTAATCTGGACAGTTTTGGTGAAGAAGTGAAGAGACATATTGTCCAACCAAGATGTAGCAAGTTAGTACCTTTCAAGAGCCTGAGTGCTGTCACAAAACAATTGAAATGACTTTGTGGTTTTCGTGATATTTAATATTTTTTTAAAATACATTTAATTTAATATATTCCATTATTTATGTTTTTTTTTTTATCTTGAGCTGGGTTCAGAAGAAAAATAGTGTCCTACTTTTCTCAGAGACAATGTTCAAATATTTCCACTTGTTAAGATTTGGTTAAATCTGTCATGGCAAAAAAAATAATAATAGAGAAAAAACAGTAGATATATTTGTTTATGTAGTTAACTCTAAATTATTCATATCCTTGGCAGATTTGGATTTAAAGTAGTCTTTTAATTCTACCAACTTGTTTCTTTTAAATGCAATAATACCGATGATTTGCAGTGGCCCAACCGGAGTTAATGGGTGATAATTAGACATAGACCGATTAGAATTTAGTGGCGGATTTCTGATCTCCAGTTTTTAAAAAGGTTCTGCATTCCAATACAATTTTATTTAATTCCGTCTTATGTTTAAATCTGCTCCTAAGACCCATCTATTCCCTTTGGCTTTTGACCTCATATAAGTTGTTCATTTAAATTTATTTCTATTTTCTTCTTGCCTATGTTGTATGTTCTACTTTTTCTTTCATCTTATGTGTGCTGAAAAACGATTTAATTTGTTTTATATTATAATGTTTTGTTCATTTATTTTAATCTTTCTTTTTGTTCAGCACGTTGGTCTGTACCTCCTGTTTTTTAAGTGCTTTATAAATAAAGTTGGTTTGGCTTTAAGATAAAATATAGGGGGGGGGGTTACAGCTTTTGCAGACTTCATGGCTTTTTCTTGAAGGACAGGAGCTGTTGTACCTGCTTTTCTGTTCATCAGCTTTTTTACAGGATCAAAGGGCTGGCCAGATTATAACGACTCAACGTTCCCTTTTTTACGCTTCACATCAGCCATTTTTTGCAGGAGTTAATGCTGTGAAAGTCATCACCATTATGCGAAAGAAAAATGTGTCTTAATATTACTTAGTACAAGATTGTAAAGAAATGCCTCACTGGTTACTCTATTTAACAACATAGTATTTATTTGATACTCACCGAATGCATTGGAAAATGCCAAATTAGAATTAATTAAAATGGCCTCCATTGCTCAGCTGTCACTATTTAGACATTCAGATGGGTCTTACTTTATATAAATCTATACTTTATTCGTATAAATTGTGTTGGACTTATCCAACTTAACAGGATAGACCTGTCTCATGGAAAATGTGTCTTGTGCAACAATAGGTTTGTTTGGCTATTGGCAACTTATAATAATTGTATGAAATATTGACCAAATTATTAATAAAGTTAGAATATTTAATTTTCAGTCTGGCTGACAAATCAGAGCACCACTATAGGGCAACAGTGATTGCCCCAACTATTAGCAACTATGAATAATTATAAATAACAATTAATTATTAACAAAATTACTGATAAAGTTAGAACATTGAATTTTTTGTCAGATTTCTGATTACTGCACCCCATAATCAGCAATCATTGGCCAAACAACTTTCGGTCTTTCGGCAAGCCCTGCACACATATACAGAATAAACACACAACATCTTCTCTCATTAATCTAAGCATTTATTACCAAAATAATTCCACTTCAGGTTAAAATACTTCAGTTACCAAACTCTTTTACCAGACTAGTAACACTCAACTACAGTACACTTCCGTTTATGGCCTCTCACAAGATGGCGAACAAATGGACAGACATGATGATGTCACATCTGGAGTTAGCGGTTCAGCTAACACAAAGGGAATATTTTTTTAGCAACCCTTTCAGTTCCACATGTACTTTTAAATACCATTAATAAAAACATTGTGCATATGAGTGCTGACAGCATGCTAGCAGATGAGTGAATGAGCTATGCTGCAAACACAGTTAATGTTTAACATTCTAGCTTTAGCCTAGTGGATAACAAATACTGGAGATGCAATTTAGCACACTTACATGAGCAAAGTGGATATGTTTGATAAAGGTAATGAAGAGGAGATGAGAGGAAAACACAGATAAAACGATTATCGGACATGTAACCGAACAAATAGTGTTTAAACCACCCATTGAAAAAAAGTTTGTCTTAACTAAAGCAAATAAGCTAAGGCAATTTATCATCACAAAGAAAATAAAACACAATGAAATAAATAAATAAAAAATTAATTAGGGCTGCTACAGGAAGAAACTTGTGCCATCAGAAACTTGAATTGCTCAGACTGAATCTGTATTTGCATAATTTGAAATTAAATGCATTGGTTTGAAAACGAATTTCACTAAACTGAAACTGAATTTAATGGTTTGAAACTGAATTTGTTTGCTTTGAAATTGAATTTAATTCAGTTCAATTGAGTTTTATTTATATAGCGCCAATTCACAACACATCACGTCTCAAGGCACTTCACAAAGTCAATTCAATCGAATCATACAGATTTCAAGTCAGTTAGATACATTGCAATTAATCCTAACTATTGAACAGTGCAGTCAGATTTAGTTATTTTTTTCTAAATTTGGTTAAAAGGTTTTCCTATTGATGGAGTTGTTCCCAGAAACTCCTGCGTGCTCGTCTGTTTTGGTAAAGCTAAATAACACAGAGTGTGCACAGTTTCTTTTACCCCGGCCAGAGGAGAAGTGTTCCAGCTGAGTCACCAGAACACTTCTGACTTTTCCTCCCCAAAGACAGGGTTTTTATTCAAAAGCAAGGCGTGTACAATTACAAAGAAAAACACATATTTTTAGCTGAGTGTCAGTTGAACTCTTACACCTGGCATTCAGCTGTCTGTTCAGACCTTCACAACATTCCTGTTATTCTACTTTTGGCTGTTATTTTCAGACATGTACAGAAATATCTTCACTGGTGCCGGGCAGACCACAGCCAAGTCAGACACACACACACACACACCTGTTTTGAGCAATCCACTAAGTTACACAGTACATTTTATTTCACACATTATTAAACCTAACTTGAGCATAGCAATGCAGACCCTATTAAGTATTTTAAATATTTTCCAACATTTCCCCCTTTTGAAGTCAATAAGACTTCACCTTAAAATGCCCACAGATTATATTGGAAGCAACTTTAAATCTTCAGCATGCCTTCCTGCCCCTCATCATCACCGTCCACCTCTAACAGTGGCATCATGGTGGGATGCTGAGAAGCCTTCCCTTATTGGTTGCGCGTTTAAACATTTGCTCAGTTTGGCGGCTGTCAGAGCATGTCTGGAATGGAAGTTCACAAAACAAACCCAAAATCACTGTAATAATGCAAAAAGATATGACACACAAACATCCCATGACCCAACCCTTAGAGGGTTTTGGTCCTACCCTTTGGCTCCCAATGATTATTCCTGGTAATACTTGTGAGTAATATAATCTTTGATACCTGTAAAAAAAAGAAATTAATAGAGATACAAAAGTTTTAGTTCAGTTTCTTTCAGTATTTTACAAGTGGGAGAGAAAACTCTACCACTTTCAGTGAGAGGGAAACTCAATCACTGCCGCCTCTTCTCCTGATTGTGTTTTCTCCTCTTCAGCTCCCAGGTGTCGACTGACCTGGAGCCTTGCGTTCTCACACCTGGGAATTATTCTACCCCTTCAGTGGGGTGAGAAATTTGATCTTCCTTCCCGGTATTTTCTCTTAAGTTTTCCTGGACCTCCGCGAGGGATCTCTGCGGAGCGTCTGTCGCTGTACACTGACTCCAGTGGTACCATGTGTCGCCTTTACCCTTGAGTCTCACCGCATGTGAGGTTCTTTCTGTGATCTGGAATGGACCGGTCCACCTGGGTTCTGACCACTTCCTTTTGATCACCTTCAGCAGGACCCACTGAGCTTCCGAGGTGGTGGTGCCGTTTCTGGTCTCTGGTTCTGCTGGGACCTGTTTGGAGAAAGCTGTAACAAGACTGGAGAGATCTGTAATAATCACGATGAGACATACAGGTCATTCTCAAAATATTAGCATATTGTGATAAAGTTCATTATTTTCCATAATGTCTTGATGAAAATTTAACATTCATATATTTTAGATGCATTGCACACTAACTGAAATATTTCAGGTCTTTTATTGTCTTAATACGGATGATTTTAGCATACAGCTCATGAAAACCCAAAATGCCTATCTCACAAAATTAGCATATTCCATCCGACCAATAAAAGAAAAGTGTTTTTAATACAAAAAACGTCAACCTTCAAATAATCATGTACAGTTATGCACTCAATACTTGGTCGGGAATCCTTTGGCAGAAATGACTGCTTCAATGCGGCGTGGCATGGAGGCAATCAGCCTGTGGCACTGCTGAGGTCTTATGGAGGCCCAGGATGCTTCGATAGCGGCCTTTAGCTCATCCAGAGTGTTGGGTCTTGAGTCTCTCAACGTTCTCTTCACAATATCCCACAGATTCTCTATGGGGTTCAGGTCAGGAGAGTTGGCAGGCCAATTGAGCACAGTGATACCATGGTCAGTAAACCATTTACCAGTGGTTTTGGCACTGTGAGCAGGGGCCAGGTCATGCTGAAAAATGAAATCTTCATCTCCATAAAGCTTTTCAGCAGATGGAAGCATGAAGTGCTCCAAAATCTCCTGACAGCTAGCTGCATTGACCCTGCCCTTGATAAAACACAGTGGACCAACACCAGCAGCTGACACGGCACCCCAGACCATCACTGACTGTGGGTACTTGACACTGGACTTCTGGCATTTCCTTCTCCCCAGTCTTCCTCCAGTCTCTGGCACCTTGATTTCCGAATGACATGCAGAATTTGCTTTCATCCGAAAAAAGTACTTTGGACCACTGAGCAACAGTCCAGTGCTGCTTCTCTGTAGCCCAGGTCAGGCGCTTCTGCCGCTGTTTCTGGTTCAAAAGTGGCTTGACCTGGGGAATGCGGCACCTGTAGCCCATTTCCTGCACACGCCTATGCATGGTGGGTCTGGATGTTTCTACTCCAGACTCACTCCACTGCTTCCGCAGGTCCCCCAAGGTCTGGAATCGGCCCTTCTCCACAATCTTCCTCAGGGTCCGGTCACCTCTTCTCGTTGTGCAGCGTTTTCTGCCACACTTTTTCCTTCCCACAGACTTCCCACTGAGGTGCCTTGATACAGCACTCTGGGAACAGCCTATTCATTCAGAAATTTCTTTCTGTGTCTTACTCTCTTGCTTGAGGGTGTCAATAGTGGCCTTCTGGACAGCAGTCAGGTCGGCAGTCTTACCCATGATTGGGGTTTTGAGTGATGAACCAGGCTGGGAGTTTTAAAGGCCTCAGGAATCTTTTACAGGTGTTTAGAGTTAACTTGTTGATTCAGATGATTAGGTTCATAGCTCGTTTAGAGACCCTTTTAATGATATGCTAATTTTGTGAGATAGGAATTTTGGGTTTTCATGAGCTGTATGCCAAAATCATCCGTATTAAGACAATAAAAGACCTGAAATATTTCAGTTAGTGTGCAATGAATCTAAAATATATGAATGTAAAATTTTCATCATTACATTATGGAAAATAATGAACTTTATCACAATATGCTAATATTTTGAGAAGGACCTGTAGATTGTTCACACTCAGTGAGAAATGGTAACCTTGTTTGTGGGCCTGGAAATGGCCTCCCTATTTGCAGCTCATGTGGGGTCAAACCATGTTTCTGATTTATAAGACTCCGTATAGACATCAGATCTAATGGTAAAGCAGTAACCCAAGTCATTTTGGTCTGTGCACAGATTTTAGCCAATTTGGTTTTGAGGGTCTGATTCATTCTTCCCACCTTTCCCTGGGACTGTGGATGGTGCACTGTCCCAAAGGAATGTTTAAGTCCCAAAAATTTCTCCACTTCTCTGAGCTCCTCGTTTTTGAAGTGGGTGCCATTGTCTTATCTTATTTTGGCTGGAAAACCATGTCTGGGAATGTAATAATTTATCAAACACTTCACCACAGATTTGCTGTCTTAAGTCCTTCTGCATCCTGCCTAAAACAACAACCATCTGTGAACAGCTGTCTCACCTGTGGTCCCTTAAGGGGGCTGGCTTCTAAATCTGATCTTATCTTTTCTGTCCTGCTAACCAGCTCTTCACATTGATGTGGTTCCTCCTGTGTTATTCCATGTTGATTCCCTCGTGAATGTAGGTTATGTTGGTGCCTCCAAGATTTTGCTGAGCCTGTGTTATCTCAGAGCTGTCATGGTGAAACTTTGTGAGTTCACTTATGCCACCACACTGTGAGTAGTTAAAACATTCAGAGGGTGTCCCATCACTAAGTGAGCTGTTTTTTGAATTAATTTTGCCAACCCTGCTGCATGTTGTGTGTATTGTGGGTGGCGTTTTTCCATGTTATCCATCATTACTGAAATGTACATCAACACTCTCCTCTCTCCCCCTTTTTTCTGAAACAAAACTCCATTTACTGCCAGTTTTGTTACAGAAACATCCAAATAAAATGGTGTGGTGTAGTCTGGGAGCCTAAGTTCTGCCGCGTTGGAGAGAAGCTATTTTAACACAATAAAGGCGTCCTCCGCTTCCTGTGTCCAATTAAGGACATTGTTGAGATTTCGCATGCCCTGTTCTCTGACTAGGTCTCTGAGGGGCTGTGTGAGATCGGTGTTACCTGGGATGTAGTTCCTGCTGTAGCCTGTAAGGCCCAAAAATGACAGCATGTCTTTTAACCTAAGAGGTTTAGGGTGTGTTAAAATACGTTGCTTATGTGAACCTGACATGCTCGTGTTTCCTGCGGTAATAACCCCGCCCAGGAAGGAAACTTGCTTCCTTGCTATTTGTAGTAAATTTTTACTGACCTTGAATCCCTGTTTATGCAGATGTCTCAGCATGAGTTCTGTAGATTGCAAACAGAGCTCCGCTGTGGATGCTGCCAGTAGTACGTCATCCACGTACTGAATTAGAGTCACGTTCTGTGGTAGGGGGCAAGTCTGTAACACATATTTCAAAACCTGGTTAAATATACCTGGGAAAAGGGCGAACCCTTGTGGCAGACGGGTGAAGCGCAGCTGCTCCCCACAATAGGTGAAAGAAAAAATGTCTCTGCACTCTTCTGTTAATGGCAAACAGAAAAAGCATTAGCTAGATCAATACATGTGTACCACTGATGTGAAGGTTCAAGGTTGGAGAGAGCAACATAGGGATTTGGGACAGGAACAGTAGAAGTCACCAGAACTGAATTTATTGCTCTTAAATCATGTGCCATGCAGTATTTTCCAGTACCTTTTTTCTCTACAGGAAGAATGGGTGTGTTCCATGCTGAGGCTGAGGTTTCTAACACACCTGCTGCCTTCAGGCCTTCAATGGTGTCTCTGATGCCTTCCTGAGCTTAGTTTTTGGGCGGATACTGTGGAACCCAAATAAGCGAGGGAGATGCAATCTGAATAGAAACTGGGGCGCAGGGGTTAATCCTACATCTGTGGGCCCTTCAGCCCATAACTGATAAGATAGGCTCTGCAAAAGAGCTGCAGCTTTGGGATGATCTGTTTTTTTCTCTTCCATGATGACGTGTGAGCATCTCATGCTGCAACAGAACTTCATCAATGCTGTACATTTATACAGTATGTGTCTGTGCTTTTAGGATACCTTAAGTTGGTGACTGAGGTGTCCTGCCAGTCCCGACCTGCCAGAGAGCGCTTTACCACTCCTCCCAATTCCTTAGCTTTATGCTCAGGATGCAAAGAAAGAGAAACAGGAGGAACAGCTTCATCTGACATTAAATACCATTCTGCTTGGTCAGGTGTTAAATCAACTGCTGCAGCCACACGCTCAGGAGCCACATAAATATTTTTGGATGAAATAAACCATGTCCTACCTTCTACTGTTTCATTAAACAAATCCTGGTACCATTCAGTGTGACAACGGTCGTAAAACAGAGTGACGTGGGGCGGGTCAGGCGGAGAGGTGTAGGGTCTGAGACTTTGAATCCAGGGTTTCCACAGCTGATACACAGAGAAGATGCTGCTTGGAGAAGAAGGTGCTGTCAGCAGTCCCCAGTAGATTCCTCTTCAACTGGCTGTAAAAAATATTGTCCATGCTGAAGCATTTGTCCACATGCCAAAGAGGAACCATCTGGAAAAGTTTACCACACAACACTGATCCTCCCAGCTTAACAGGTGTGCTGGGTGAACACACAAAAGGGTGAGTAACTCTCTGAGTCCCAATCTGAACAGGCAGAATTTGTGCAGCCCCTGATAAGCCCATCACAGAAACAGTCTTGGTAGAGAGCAGTGGTTTAGGAGGTTGCTGTGTTATGGTGGAATAAGTAGCTCCAGTGTCCACTAAAAAATGCAGACAGTTCTCTCCCACCTTTGCAGGCAACATGGGATCTGCTGTGCCCACGCTGCCTTGGTCCTCCTCAGGGCGTCAGTATGGGCTGTAAGACGGGTGTCCACCCATCTGTGGATACTGGCCCTGCTGGTGTGGTAGAGGTGCCATACCTGCATTAGGAGGGACCGTTACTCCCTGCTGTTATCCCCAGGTGGGGCAGGTTCGTGGCCAATGTCCAGACTGACCGCAGTTGTAGCACACATCTCCCAGTGTCCTGTTGTTTCCACCCCTTCTTCTGGGTGCTCCACACCATCCACCACGACCAGCTGACCACCAACATGCCATCCGCCTCCACGACCGGGGCCACTGTACCTGTAATTATAAAATAAATAGGGTGGAGGAGGGGGTAACCCCCCTCCTTGGCACTGATCAGTCACAGGTGGTAACATAAACATAGGGGTGTGTGCTGCAGGAGGAACAGGTTGAGCCGCGCTCTTTCTCCTCTTTTCTTTTTCTCTGCCTCCTGAACTGTATGTAAATGGTGAATTAAATGTTTTTCCCACTTTGTGAAGTCTGCTCCCTGCAAATCAGGATTATTTTTCATCTTTTGACACATGACAACAGGAACTCCTTTTAATATGGCTTTTTGAACAGCTGTCCCATTCCTGTCCCGTCACCCTTAGGATTAACTCCTGTGTGTCTCATCCACGTGACCACTGCAGCACTAATGTGCTCTTTAGGATACTGATTAGGGTCCCAATCGAATTGAGGGACTGCAATGGGGGCGGATACTGATTTCTTATGGCCTTCATAGGGCTGTCATTACACGTGTCAGGGGTGTGTCATCAGGGTCCTTATTGCAATCAGCATTCTGTTCTATCTCTCTAGCCACCAAGGGACGCACAAATCGTCCCAAAATTGCTCTAAAGTCACCCAAGGCCAGTGTCATGCCTTTAGTCAATGTATCTAATTCCTGTAACCAGACACGTCCGCATCCTGCAGTAGGTGGCAACTTATCCACTAATGCCTGTACATCTCACAATGAAAAAGGGACATATTTTGTCATTCCAACTGATGAGGTCAACAATGGACATTGAAATCTGGATGGACCGCTCTGGCTACAAGTAGTCATGGTGTGTGTTCTTCGAGAATCTTTAAACTGTTTTTCTGTCATCTGTTGAGAAGCTTTCTCATATAAATCATGCACTTTTGATTCCAATAGTGTAACCCCTCTTAAAAGTCTAAGCGTTTCTTGTGCTTCTGTCTCTCTTATATTCTCGTCTCAACTATCTACCTCAGGGTTCCCTGTTGAACAACTTGTCTCTTTTTTTTACTCTATGGCAATACAGTTTGTAATATAATCACCACTTCTACAGTCACTCACACTCAAGTGCAGCCATTCGCAGTCACTCATTTGTATTCTCTTCTCACTCATATGCATAATAAATCCAGTTAGACAAATACGAAAACACAACAAGATATATAGCTTGCGCGCGTGGAGGGCCTCAAACCCTTCCACTCAGCGGGACTTTTTCAATCTCTCCTGGTCCGACCGCTGTGATGCCAAATCCGGTTTGACCTAGGAATCAACCCTCCGTTGACTCCCTGGAATTCCTTTTACTTAATCTTATTATTACAGTTTCACCATTTAAGTATCTCAACTGTCTTCCCTCACCTGCCAGTTCAGGGTCTCGGGGTCCTATCCCTGGCCACTTTGAGGCGTCCTAATCCCTCTGGGAAGCTCTTACTAACCCCAGCCTAAATACCCCAGTCCTCGTCAGGACTGAGTTTGAATTGCCAAATCCGGAACTTATTTACTTCAACACCGTCACCATTTAAGTATCTTCGGTGAAAAGTATGTTACAGCTTCAACATTCAAGTATCTCGGCTAAAATTTATCTTGTGTCAATCAACAAATATTTTTACGCAGTATATCATTTCTTTACCATAATACATTATTTCAACCAACAAATATTTTACCCAAAACTGATAAAAACTGTAAAATTAAGAGAAAACAGATATCTATTCCACAACACCACCTACACTATTAGCAGGCAAAAGGAGAATAAAAATAGATCTCCTTACCTTTTGTTTTGGGTCGACCCTGTGGTGTTGTAGAACGACGTCTGCCTCGTAGTCAATTAATTATCCTTTAGTTAGTGCCAAATCCGAGTCACGGCACCAACTGTCTGCAGGGCGTCTCCCCTTACACACTCTCACCCACTCCGCCTGAAAACGTCTGTTTTCACAGATTATTTCTTCTGTGAACAGCTCATGTATCTTATGTGTTTGTGTATTATGTACTTTTCTCTGGAGTCCACTAAATGTCCTCCAAGTCTAACTATTCTTGCTGAATTATCCTATTCCAGCTCATAGTTTTCTCATGCTGGTCTTGTTACAAATGTCATTTATAACTCACAGTCATGCTGTCACTGTTACTGGTCTTACAGATTCATACAACTTGTTCACAGTAACTCATTTGCTTCACAGGACTTATAGTATGTGCTTTATGTATTATTACATCTGTAATCTGGTTTTATCGAGGCAGAACTCGCATACAACACAGCATTCACACCTTTGTGTTTTTGCCTGGTCTCAGCTTCTGACTCCTTCAAACATAAAACTCTCAGGGACTCAAACCCTATTTAAAGGGACTCAGACCTAGTCAAAACAGGGACTCCAACCCTTAATTTCAGGGGACTCAAACCCCATTTTGAGGGACACTAACCCTTCTCAAGAGGGACTCAAACCCTATTTAAAACCGCTTTCAGAATTCGTAGTTTCCTATACTACGGGCCTCAAACCCAGCACAATCATGAATTTTCGTCAAAAAACATGTGGAGTTGCCAAACTCAGGAAAAAATCTTCAACCTCTTTTTTTTAAAAACTATTAATAATATTATTTAACCTCGTTCAGATTTCCTTACATTTTTCTTATTTAATAAATTTAGCAGAGTTTTCCACTTACTTGGACATAAGACACCATTTAATTTAGGCCTATCGAAAAATGCCAAAAGCAGAGTTTGATTAAACAGGTTCCGCTCATCTTTCTGTAGTTTTTTGATGGGTACCCGGTGTCAGATGTCTGTTAGTGGATCTCTGTTTCATCTGAATCTCTCTGCTTTTCCCAAAATCACGTCGGGGTCACCAAATTGATGGAGTTGTTTCCAGAAACTCCTGCGTGCTCGTCTGTTTTGGTAAAGCTAAATAACACAGAGTCTGCACAGTTTCTTTTGCCCCGGCCGGAGGAGAAGTGTTCCAGCTGAGTCACCAGAACACTTCAGACTTTTCCTCCCCAAAGACAGGGTTTTTATTCAAAAGCAAGGCGTGTACAATTACAAACAAAAAACACATATTTTTAGCTGAGTGTCAGTTGAACTCTTACACCTGGCATTCAGCTGTCTGTTCGACCTTCACAACATTCCTGTTATTCTACTTTTGGCTGTTATTTTCAGACATGTACAGAAATATCTTCACTGGTGCCGCGCAGACCACAGCCAAGTCAGACACACACACACCTGTTTTGAGCAATCCACTAAGTTACACAGTACATTTTATTTCACACATTATTAAACCTAACTTGAGCATAGCAATGCAGACCCTATTAAGTATTTTAAATATTTTCCAACACTATCTAGGAAAACTCAGCAGATTGGATCGAGTCAGTGACTTGTAGCATTCACTCCTCCTGGATTAGCATGTAGTGATAGTGGACAGTAAACGGCGTTGACTTTGCTGCAGTCCCTCATACTGAGCATGCGTGTAGTGACAGTGGAGAGAAAAAACTCCCTTTTAACAGGAAGAAACCTCCAGCAGACCCAATGTGAGCGGCCATCTGCTACGACCGACTGGGGTTTGAGAGAACAGAGCAGAGACAGAAAAAGAACACAGAAGCACTGATCCAGGAGTCCTTTCAATGGGAAGGAAAAGTAGAAGGTTAATGGATGTAGCTTCTTTAGTGGCTTCAACTAGGAAGAAAAAAACAGATAAACTCTGAGCCAGTTTTCAAGTTTAGAGTATAAAAGAAAGCGCATGTAGTTAGTCACAATAAAACCTCAGTCAGTAGATATCTTTAGGAGACAAGAAGAGTTCAACACTGAAAAACAGTTCCAAGTGTACCAATTTAATGGTTTGAAACTGAATTAATTTGCTTTTAAAATGTATTTCATTGTAAAGAAAAATTCAGTTTGACTACTTTCACTTTCAGGTCTGAAATTCAATTTCAGTTCCAAAATTCAGTTTTTTGTGTCACATGTCCGGGTCCTTGAGGATGGCCACAGATTAATCAAACACAGATTCGTCGATTTACGTTTCACATCAGGTTAAATTTCCTTCACGGCTTTTTGAGCAGGAGGAGTGCAACTACATGAGCTTGGCGGACATGAATCACCAAGTCAAATGACCATCTATGAGAAGTGTCATGTAAACTGTTGTAATTATGAATATGAATATATTATTTAATATTTAATATTAATACTTTAATATTTGTTAAATAATATTTCGGTCTGTTAAGGGTTGTCCTGTGAATACCAGCCTAATAAGGCGTTGGCATTAGGACAAAAAAAAATTTAAAGGGATGAGCCAAGCTCTGACATTATTGAACAGCAAAACTCTGCACACACATGGAATGAATTCACAAAATTTCTTAAAATACAATAATTTATAAACAAAAATAAGTCAACTCAAAGTCAAACATATTTCAATCAACAAACTCTTTACTATGCTAAAACTATCCAACTAAACTACCAAGCAGAATTAAAGAATAAGGACGACTAATGGGTTATGTACAATATAAACAAGATGATCAAAGATGGTTGAAAACCATGTCTGAAAGAGTGATGCAACATTACCATGCAATGTTATTTATGTTTGAGAACCAAGGATTATCTTGCAGAATCTGGAAGTGAAGTGAAGTTAGTCTTGGAACTAACTTAGGCAATAATTGGCATACCTTTAAACAACCATTCACAATGCAAGATCAGATAAAATATTGTTTTAATAAAATAACATTTTAAGAATGATTTGCTGAATAAAACCAACCTTCTGGATGACCAATTCTCAACAGTGCTTAATTAGCTGCCTGTATTTAGTAAAATAATATTTAAATAAATATTACTTTGAATAAGAAACAAATCTTTCTGGAGAAATTGCCTTAATGGTGTTTACTTAGTTTTCAAGTTTGGTAAAATAATATTTAGGGAAATATTATTTTTCTGGATTGAAAACTAACAACCTTCTTGAGTAAATGACCTTTAGCAGGCAAGCACGTGTTCTTAGCTGTTAGCAGTTAAAGCTAACAAAAGAAGCTTATAGCTTATCATCAGAATCACACATATACCTTTAAAATACCACTAATAAAAGGGGTTAAAATGCATAAGCATGGACGGCATGTTATGGCCAACCTTTTGTGTTTAAAATCACCCTTTAAATAAAGTTTGTCCTAACTTTAAAAAAAAATACAAACACAGAACACACAAACTGAGCACATGTGCTTACAACTAATCTGCTCGTACTAAGATAGCTGAGTTTTAACACAAACAAAACCAAACTTCATAAACGAAAAAATGTTTAGATCACTTCATTCTAAATTACTTCTCTCTGCCCAAACCTCTTAGGTGAACCATGCTGAGGAAAAGTTGTCAGGGCGATGAAGTTTGAAGAAAGCTTCCACAGTGAACAAAAGGGTTCGCTCTGTCGGCCAGCCAAACTGAACGTTACTGCTGTAACCACAGTGATGCGGTCCCGTTGTCCTTCCTTCAGACTGGGAAAACTGCTTCACTCGACGTTGTAGAGACAGGGTCTCTGCTGGGAACTCTCAATAACACAGTTCGCTTCTGTAGACCTCAGAGAGAAAAGTCAAGCCACGCTTGCACCTTAATTACCCCCGTTCATGAATGAATACCGGATACACAAACAGCAATTCATTCGTACTTAACTTAGTGCATATGATCGCGTGATCGTATGACACTCTTGGATCCAGTTTGAAAAGTTATGTCTGTTTGCCGGCAAAGAGACATTAGGGCGCTGTGTCCCTCTGTCCAGTTCCCCTGGGGGACCCGCGTAGAAGAGGTCAGCCCGTTGCAAAAGTGGGGTCTTTATTCAGACAGTGACGTCACAGGAAGTCCGCTGTTGCCCCTTTTCCTGGCTGTGCTGGAAGTAGGGTAATGCAATTTATTTTGAATGTCCCAGAAAAGTTCATACTGGCCTTTCATTTTGTACCCATGGCTGTGGTTCCAACAAAACAAATGATGGTCAAACATAAACACTTATGCTACCTGTAGCTATTAGCTAAACATGGCAGATTAGCATAGTGTGCCGCCAGTGTAGTGTCACTCTGCGCTTCCCCTGCCCTTACGTCAGCGTAACCTCTGTTTCCTAGCAACCATGTTAGCTTGAAGCACAGAGCTGTGAAGCTGAACAAATGGAGCCTGAAGGTTAATACCACTGTCTCTGTTGTAAATAACTACATGGTTTTTATGTAACCCTTTTACATATTGCTGATGGCTTATAATCCTATTGTGTTTAAAATGTTCTTGTTTTTTGATCTTGTTCATTATTCAGCCATTTAAAATGTTCAAAATAATTTTTGTGTTCATAGAAATAAAAATCTAAAACTGTAGATAAAATACATTGATGACAAATACCATTTGTTTAATTTACTTGTAAATATTTTAACAACTTAAACACTAACATATTAACTTTAGGAACAAAGTTTAAATCAGTTTATTTGTAGAGCATACTACTACTACTATTACTACTACTACTACTACTACTACTATTACTACTACTACTACTACTAATTATTATTATTATAATTATAATAAATAAACCAAACATTAATATTAGAAATCATCTGACTGAATTATATCTATTTAACTTCCTCCCTTTGGGAAAACCCAGTGGGAGTTTGTAAACAATGTGCCAGGAGTCAGCTGTTGTCTCGGGGTTTAGTACACCTTAACCACCCGGTTAGCTGACAGCTGAGGCAAGTCGGCTGTTGAGTCAGCGGGAGCGGACATCTCCAAACACGTCAGCGCACTTGAGCAATTAAGCAATATCTTGATAAACCGATTAGATATTTCAATGTTGTTGTTACAATGTTTTTAGACGACATTGTCATCTAAAAACATTGTAAAAGTAAATTTTGTTTCACAGAATGCGCAATATGTCCAATTTTATTCACAGCTTTTCTCTCTCCTCCGGCCTTTGCTACTTCCGTTTGAACAATCTACTTCGACCTGCTATGAATCATGGGATAGGGTGGGCTACAGGGGATACACCGGACCCTTCCTTCAAATCTCGGGAAAAGAAGGACGCATTTTGTCGGCCGCATTTGAAGGAGCCTTTGAAGTTGGGTAGCTTTCGTCGCCTCACCATGATGTAATCGGCCTATAAATGCGACCTTCAAAGGATGCAGCCCCTGAATCTGGACATAGCAATAGTGAATGACATCTGTGAATCAGTAAATCTGTGTTTAATCTGTGGCTTCAAGGACCTGGATGTATCACACAAAAAACTGAATTTTGGAACTGAAATTGAATTATAGAACTTAAGTGAAATAATCAAACTTTTTCAATACAAACCAAATCGATTCTCAAAGCAAACAAATTCAGTTTCAAACCATTAAATTCAGTTTCAGTTTAGTGAAATTCATTTTCATACCAATGCATTTAATTTCAAATTACACAAATACAGATTCAGTCTGATCAATTCAAATTCAGTTCCTGATGGCACAAGTTTCTTCCCATAGGCTGCAACCAATGATTATTTTGCAAATAGATTAATCTGTGAACTGTTGTTTTGATTAATTGATGAATAATCAGATAGCAGAAGGTGATAAAAAAGGGATTTATTTTTTTACATTTGAAGCCAAAATATGCCACTTGTAGAGTTCTGGATAGAGCATATTTACAGTCATCTTAAATGCAAATTGTATTTATTTTGTACAATTTTGGCCTAATTACTGCTTGGATTGGGCCGTTCTTACAGCAAATTCCGTCTTTTAGAGCCTGTATACTCCAATTAACGACTGTTTGATTACTAAATAAGTTGATGATTATATCAATAATTGATTAATCACTATTATTCTGATTAACTGTTTAACATTTATATACAGTGTTTATAACTAGTATTATCCTAAAATAATTAGTTTTGTACTATGATGTCTTGGGGATTCCAGCTGTGACTCCTCCTTCGTCGTAGTTGTCCTTAAAATAGGTTAGAGCTGTGAATTATGGGATTCAGAGTTTTTACTCATCTCTTTTTGTTTGTGTGATATAGTGGTTGTTTCCATCCATGGCTGGGCTAAGCAATGCGAAATAGTCAGAAATTAGAAGTTTTATGTTCATATATTTTTCTCTGAAAAGGAGTTAGCTTACAATTCTATAACCTTCATATAAAGGCCTTAATTTATTCTTGTGGAAGGAGTTTGTAACCTTCAAAATTCAAGTAAAAGGTAGTTATTTTTTTTATTTTTAAAAAGAGCAACATTAGTATGCAGACATATTTGTAACCATACATAATTATGAAATACAGGTGCAATAACATTGAATAGGTTATATATTTCTGTAATGCAATTTAAAAAGTGAATTATAGAGTCATTACTCAGAGTCATATATTTCAATGGTCTTCTGTTAGATTTGATGAGTTTAGCTCACTGCTCATAAAAAACACTTTCAGTTTCTCAGAAAATTAAAATATAACAGAATGCAGAAAACATTACATGCAGAACACATACCATTTCTGCAATGCAGAAATGATATGTTTTGACCATGTTATGGCCAATAAAATAATGGGGAAGACTCCTAACTTAACAGCTTTCAAGCAGACAGTGACTGACCCCCTTATTCAGTGGTGTCCAAGTGTGGCCATTTTAAAAAGCAGTATATATTTGCCAGCCAGCACAGACGATTGATGCAGGTGGAGATGTTAATTTTTTCATGAGAGCAAAGGTTTGAATGACAAACTGAAATCTTCCAACAATGGAAAATGTTAGATACAACACAAAGTATTCATCTTTTAAAAGACATGCGTTTGTATTCTTTCTAATTTTATATAATATCCAACAGTACCCCCCCCAGCACATGCCCACATGGCCAAAAGTTCCAATACCTGGTTTAATGACCATTGTTTCGTTGTGCAAACTCACTTGATTTTGTTGTAAGGGTTAAGATCTCATCTTCACAGAATCCAACAATGCAAATAAACTGAAGACTCTGGTTAAAGAATCTCAAGCTTCCTTGAACACCCCGGAGCCTCAGACTGATCATCCCCATGCCAATCTGTCTTGATTCAGTTAGTCATGCAAAAGGAACCTCTGCTAATTACTGAGTGCATACACTGTACTGTACATGGAGATACATTCAGTAGGCCAACATTTTGTATTATTTTTTGTTTTTGTTTCTCCTTAATAATATTCTAGCTTCCCAAAGAAGCTGTATTTAGAGTTTTCATTAGCTGCAACCCATTATCATGAAAACAACAGATATAAACATAAAATATTTCACTCTGTGATATGAATCCACATATTATATGACTTTAACTTTTTTAATTAATTGAAATTGATTATGAATTAATTATGAATTGAAATACATAAACTTTTTGATTATTTTCTAATTTATTTAAATGTACCCGTGTTGTACTGAATATGGTTCAATACTTTGTCGATTCTTTTTGAACAGATCAGATTTGTCTCACATTACTTTGAAAGAGCATCAATAATTCATTTTGAGGTATAAATTTGATGTAGAATGTATTATTAAAAGCAAGATTTCCCTAACATCAATCAGCATTCTTGATCATGTAATATTCCCCTGCCTTACAATTGGTTCAGGTTTTTTGAGAAAGCATGTCAGCATCCTGAGAGGAAAAGCTCATTAATCTTACCACTGTTCAGTACCTTAAACCTGTTCCACTAAGTTGACACTGCATTCAGAGTGATTTTTCCATTGCATCAAAAAGCTCTGACTCTGCTGTTAAACAGATTCAAAGGGTATGCTTTGTTTGTAGTGCATTTGATGTAAATTCAAGATACAACACTGACACAGAGCAATATTAATAAAACATGTTTTCATCTTCACCTGAGGAAACTGGGTGTTTTGTTTGATGTTTAAGTTACAAGATATAAAAGTTTATGTTTGAAATGGACATGAAAGGGTGAAGTACTGGATGTGGTACTCATTCTGTTGCCAGATTTCTAATACCACCAGTCAAATGGACAGATAAGTTCATGGAAGGACATGACGGTCACAGTGTTCATTTTGGGTATGACATGCTTTGGATTTGGTTGGAGGAGTTTTTTTTTTTTTATGTTTTCCTCCCTTGCATATCATTCTCATTTCTATTTCATTAGTTTGCTCCCTTGTTGTTTTTCAGGCCCTCTGCTTCCTTTGTGTAATCTAGAGCCGTGTGTACAAAGACTTGGCGTTGATTTCCTAGAGAAGCATAGTTAGCTTATAATGGGAAAACTGCTTGCACAAAAGACATGAAACTGTGCTTAGCCACTTCTTTTATACTTACCAATCAATGTGGAATTGCGTGTATGTGAGCGAATAACAGACTTTGCCATTTACACACCCCAATTGAAAAGGCATATATACTGTAAATATGTCCCACACATGTGATTCGCTGGGAAAAGGGTCGTATCCCTGCGCCTTCGGGTTGGGGAGAGGTCTCTGACTATCATTTCAGCCTACGGGCCGAGTGGTAGTGCAGAGTACCCGGCCTTCTTGGCGTCCCTGTCGGGGGTGCTGGATAGTGCCCCTCCCGGGGACTCCATTATTCTGCTGGGGGACTTCAACGCCCACGTGGGGAACGACAGTGACACCTGGAGAGGCGTGATCGGGAGGAATGGTACCTCAAGTCTCTGGATGTTGTAGGGCTGTCATGGTTGACACACCTCTTCAACATTGCGTGGCGGTCGGGGACAGTGCCTCTGGACTGGCAGACTTGGGTGGTGGTCCCCCTTTATAAGAAGGGGGACCGGAGGGTGTGTTCCAACTACAGGGTATCACACTCCTCAGCCTCCCTGGTAAGGCCTACGCCAGGGTATTGGAGAGGAGAGTCTGACCGATAGTCGAACCTCGGCTTCAGGAGGAGCAGCGTGGTTTTCGTCCCGGCCGTGGAACACTGGACCAGCTCTATACCCTGTACAGGGTGCTCGAGAGTTCATGGGAGTTTGCCCAACCGGTTCACATGTGTTTTGTGGACCTGGAGAAGGCATTCGACTGTGTCCCTCGTGATGCCCTGTGGGGGGTGCTCCAGGAGTATGGAATCGGGGGCCCTTTATTAGGGGCCATCCAGTCCCTGTACGAGCGGAGCAGGAGTTTGGTCCGCATTTCCTGCACTAAGTCGGACCTGTTCCCAGTGCATGTTGGACTCCGGCAGGGCTGCCCTTTGTCACCGGTCCTGTTCATAACTTTTATGATCAGGATTTCTAGACGCAGCCAAGGGCCGGAGGGGGTCTGGTTTGGGGACCAGGGGATTTTGTCTCTTCTTTTTGCAGATGACGTGGTCCTGCTGGCCCCCTCTATCCAAGACCTACAGCATGTGCTGTTGCGGTTCGCAGCCGAGTGTGAAGCGGCTGGGATGAGGATCAGCTCCTCCAAGTCCGAGGCCATGGTACTCGACCGGAAAAGGGTGGCTTGTCCTCTTCAGGTTGGAGGGGAGTTCCTGCCTCAAGTGGAGGAGTTTTAGTATCTCGAGGTCTTGTTCACGAGTGAGGGAAGAATGGAGCGGGAGATCGACAGACGGATCGGTGCGGCTGCCACAGTAATGGGGGCGCTGTGCCGGTCCATTGTGGTGAAGAGAGAGCTGAGCCGAAAAGCAAAGCTCTCAATTTACTGGTCGGTCTACGTTCCTACCCTCACCTATGGCCATGAACTTTGGGTCATGACCGAAAGAACGAGATCCCGGATACAATCTACTCCGAGCCCCTCCCGGCCATCCGGGAGGGGCTCGGAGTAGAGCCGCTGCTCCTCCACATCGAGAGGAGCCAGTTGAGGTGGCTCGGGCATCTATACCGGATGCCTCCTGGACGCCTTCCTCGGGAGGTGTTCCAGGCACGTCCCACCGGGAGGAGGCCCAGGGGACGGCCCAGGACACGCTGGAGGGACTATGTCTCTCGGCTGGCCTGGGAACGCCTTGGGCTCCCCCTGGAGGAACTGGAGGAGGTGTCTGGGCATCTCTGCTGAGTCTGCTGCCCCCGCGACCCGGTCCCGGATAAGCGGAATGCGACGAGTACGAGTACGAGAATATTTTATCTGATCTTGCATTGTGATTGGTTGTCTAAACGTTTCACAACGTTTAAGTTGGTTCCAAGACTAACTTAACTTCACTTCCAGATTCTTCAAGATAATCCTTGGCTCTCAAACATAAACATTGCATGGTAATGTTGCATCACTCTTTTTGGTCATGATTTTCAATCATCTTTAATCAACTTGTTTATATTGTACATAGCCCATTAGTCTTAACTATTCTTTAATTCTGCTTGGTAGTTTAGTTGGATTGTTTTAGCATAGTAAAGAGTTTGTTGATTGAAATATGTTTGACTTTGAGTTGACTTATTTTTGTTAATAAATTCTTGTACTTTAAGAAATTGTGTGAATTCATTCCATGTGTTTGCAGAGTTTATGCTGTTCAATAATGTCAGAGCTCGTCTCACACCTTTCTATTTTGTCCTAATACCATCGCCTTACTGGGCTGGTATTCACAGGACAACCCTTAACAGACCGAAATATTATTTGATAAAATATTAAAATATTAAATATTAAATAATATTCTCAGATTCATAATCACAACATTAGCAAAATAGAAACCATAAAGAAACCCTGACTATAAAAGTAAACAAACCTAAAACAACACTTATAGAACAAACTGAGAATGAGGCGGAGGAAAAGGAGGACTAGAATAAAAGTAAACAATAACTTAAGCTAACCTCTAAAAGGAGGGACTGGAGAATAAAGATGAACTGGAGGAACAAAACTAAGGACTGGAGAATAAAGGGAACTAAAACCGAGTAATCAACTAAAAGAGGATAACTAATGACGAGAGGAGAACACACTGGGAGGTAGAAGAAAACCAGAACTGTAGGAGAAACAGAAAACAATGAACCATGAATACAAAACCATAAACAAGAAACCTCTAGCTAACAGTTAACAAAGCCAAAAACAAAGTCCAAAATGTCCAAACACTGACAAGGCTGAAGCATTTCAAACTTTTCACATATGTTTACTAACATAACTACTGTAAACTCAGGCATTCAGGGGCTTGGAACAATATTCTGTAAATGTAGTTTAACCAGCAAAAAACAAAAAGCCACTCTGTCTAACTATGATGGTTAATGTTCACCACTAATGCCTGTTGACACATATTCTACACATATCAAGGATTGTAATGGAAGCAATTTGCCACAGTTTAATGGACAAAGTTATACCCAATTATTTTACCTTATTATTTCACAAATTTATTTGCTAAATGCCTAAATATATATCTATTGTAAGTGCTTTTTTCAAATGATCGCAAATTAGAATCTGTTTGACAACATAATCTAGTTTTGCTTTGTAATTGTAAATAAATTCAGGCAGTAATTGGTAACTGCTCTTTGTCTATTCTGTAAAAATATGTTATGGTACCAATCAATTCATGCTTGTTTAACAGCTTTAATTTCTCTGTTTCAAACAGGCCCAAGAGTCATGCCCCTGGCTACAGAGTGATGGCCACCAAACACACTATTGATCCATGAATGAGGTTCACTAGTACTGTGGGAAGGCCCCAGATGCCCTGATGTGGGCAGATAATCAATAATCAGAAAGAGCAAAATTGGTAACAAATAAATGCCCCTCATATTACAGAACTGTGGAACATTAGATACAAACACAAGCACAAGCACATGAGACAGCATCAATGTGTATATTGCTTTATGACAGCTTATTACAACATCACTTTCAGGTAAATTATGCAGCTGAAATAACATCTAATCTCAGTTCACTTAAGGAACAGAATTGAATTAATGATTATTCAATAGCTGTGAGATACACAACCTGACTTTGTCTGATTATTAGTCACTTGTCAAAAAGTCTAAAAATCTCCAATTTAAATGGCTTCGCCAACTTTCATGTGGTTACTGTACTTCAATTTTATCCTTCTTTTTTTATTCCTGATACACTCATACAGTCTTTGATAGTTTTTCATCAAAGTTGACACAATGACAGAGACACTGTCTTCAGCTAAAATATATTGAGGCATGCACTAAATGTGTCTCCAGCATCTGCTCAATGTCATTATATTTCCAGTTTTAATGTCACTTTTTAGTATATCCCTTTTCTTGTGAGTCCATAAATAAATGGAGATGTTCAGCCCCCTGTGGGTAAATTCTTTTCATTTCCTCCTAATATGTCACTAATATGTCTGCTGCCTGAGGCATTGGTAGGGATCATTAAGGAGAACTGATGCCTCAGTCATGTAGAAATGGGCCGAACAGTATAAGCCACGGAGTGTGTGTTATGTAAACTGTGCATAAATTGCTTAACTGTTAAGTAATTGGAAAGAATTATCTCTGTATATTTACTTGCATCAGAGCAGCTGGGTGCACAACTTAATTAATAACAGTCACAACTACAAAGTTAAGTAGCAGACGAGAAGACTTCTGAAAGCATAACTCTCTGTCCTCTGCCACTGCTTTCAAATCAAAACAGATAAATATTAATCTCTTTGCTTCAAATCAATACCTACTAAGCAGGTGGTATGTTATAAGGCTCATTAAATGGTGCAGGCTTCGATCAACTTAAATCAAAACTACTTTTAATAAGTAGAGACAGACTGACAGTAGAAGTTTGTCTCTCATTAAAAGCAATATGCAATTTGCTTTCATAATACTGTGTTGTTGTCAATTAAATTAACCACTTTCATTCCAGTGGGGTGGAGATATATCATAATTTTTCAGCAATATGTCTGGCCTGATTAATGGTTTATATATCATCAATAATATCACAGAATTTAGGGAATTTTGTTACAACTTCATTATTACTTTTAGATTACCCACCTTTTATTCTATTCTTTCCTCTCTGTGTTCTATTTTATCATAATGTAACACCTTGTTTTTCCGACATTGGAAATCTTCTTTTTCCTTTTGGATTAAAAACTGCTCAGTTGTTATTAGATGAAGAGGTTAGCACTTTAGCCCCACACTAAAGGGTCTCTGGTCTGAATCTCAGGAAAAAAAAATAATTCTGTGAGATGTTAGTTTAATATGTAAAAGTTTGACAGTTCTTTTGACAATAAAAGCATGCACCCCAAGTTAACTGATCATTCTAAATTTACAATATATATATACATTTGTATTTGTCTGTCTTTTGTCTGTCTGTGTTGATAATGCAGTGGTGTAACAATTTGTTTAGTTGAATCAGGCTTTTGTGATACCATAAATTACATAATTAACAGGTGCTTGTGTGCTACAACATGGTAATTCAATTCTAGCTGGAATACATTTTAATAATTAATAAATTTCTAAAATGTGAAGAACCATATGCATATCTTAGTAAAGCAGCAAATAGTTACAGTGCCTTGAAACTCATAGCCTTTGAACCTTTTCACATTTCTTCACCTTACATCCATAATTCAAGCGTTACTGTATTTTGTTTGGAATTTTATCATAGTAGTGAAGTAGAAGGAAAAGGCCATTGTTTTATTTTTTGTTTTTTTTACAGAAATTTCAAATCTATAATGTGCATTTGTATTTTGCCCCCTTAATACTCAAAGTAGCTCATATTAATAAAGTGGAAGAAAAATGATACATGGTTTTCAAATAAAATACTGAAAATATACATATTTATACATCTTGTTCAATCAATACTTTGCAGAAAAACTTTCAACTGCAATTATAGCTGCAAGCCTTTGCAGAAAAACTTTCAACTGCAATTATAGCTGCAAGCCTTTGCACATTAAAATTTGAAATGCCTATCTTTCTTTGCAAAATACCTCAAGCCCTTGGAAAGAGGATGGAAAACATATGTGAACATATATTTTCACATCTGTCCACAGATTTTCTATAGGAAATAGGGCTGGACACGACACATGTCTATGCTTTGATCTAAAACATTCCATTGTAGCTTTGGGTGAATATTTATACCCACGTCCCACTATTCCCTAACAGCATTTTGTCTTAATAGTATTGATAGACATCCTGTAGGAAAATAATGCACTTTCGTACACATTTAACACTGTGGCATTCATAGTTTGATCATCACATTTAACAGCTTGCCACTGATTTTTTATCAAAATAAGGGTTGCAGATCTCACCTGTCATGGAGTTTTGACAAAGATTTAATCTGGAAGACTCACCCCCTCCTCTGCTCCGTCCAATGACTCCACCATGCGTCCCCGCTCCAGCCAATCAGCATCGAGTCCGCATTTCCTCTTCAGCCATCACCGTCTAAGGCTCAGCTTAAAAGATCTTCGCTCACGGACTTCCTCGCTCTTCAAGCTGAGCTGCAACCCTTCTCCTCCCCATCTCCACAATCTGGCTTCCTAGCTCCTCCTGTTTTCCCTACCTCCTCAGGCCTCCACTCCACCACCAGTCCCAGGGGGAAGACATCTCTAATTCTATTCATAAGTTGTTCATTCAAGCTGATGTCATTCTCAGCATTCGTGTCTTCCTCAGGGGTCTGAGCGCCAAATAAATAAATATTTGTAAATGTATGTTTTCATTTTGAGTCTTACAGGATTGAAATGTAAACCGCATATATGTGCCACTGCAACAGGATCAACACAAGTGCTACTCAAATGCTGTGTCAATGACCCAAAAATAACATTACTGGATCTAACATTATACTATTCAAATGCTTTACTCACCTGTGGATGTGGGAGGCTTGAAACATATGCAATCACTAACTGATTCCATGATTAATTTGACTAAAACTTATCTGACAGCTTGCGGGCACATATAGATCATTTCATTTTCATCCCCAAACAAAAAAAGTAATGTCCTTGTTACGAACATCACAGCAGAACTTTGAATTCCACACCATTGTTCTCTGAGAAAATTTTTTCGCAAAGGCAGCAGATTGAAAGTGACACATATACTTCAAAGTCATGACAGGACTTCATGCTCCTCAAAATCTCCTAATCTGGTAATCTCCTAAAACCGAATTCTTGCTTTTCTTAACGGCAGCATAAATGGAAAGATAGGAAACTGTCTGACACGGGCTCCAGGGTTAATGTCCTGATGAAAGGTGAACCTCGAAGAAAAGCATTCCAACAGCAGGATGCTGCAGCTCCTTTGGAGGGGCCAGGGGACTCTTGGCTCCTCCTCTAATTAATGCACCAATTGACCATTCAGTTTAGGTAGACAGCCATGTCTTGGTAGGTTTCTAGTTGTGCTATACTCTTTCCATTTTCAATTCATGGATTAACCAGTGCTCTGTGAGATGAACAAACTCTGGACACTGTTATTTTACCCATTTAAACCTCTCCATAACTTTATCCATGACCTTTCTGGTATGGTTTAGTCTTCATGATGCTATTTGTTCACTAATTTTGTCCTTCAGAGCAGCTTCTGTATAGAGATTAAATTACACAATGTGTTTAAGAATAATCTAGATGTGGCAGTTTTCATTTTGCAAATGCCCTCCAACCCAGAATAGACCAGCATGTCTGCCATTGCTGCATGCTGTACTCCCATTATCCTTTCTCTTGGCAAAGGCCCCAGGCCCTTTTTTTAACATAAAGCATGAATCTTGAAGAGGAACTAGTGTTTACCTACAAGGTATTATGCAAATGGTTACTCAAAAAGATTTATTAACACATGGGGTGTTATTTGTTGTGTATATTAAAAAGAAGATGTTGGATGGGTGCAAAAACTTGTTATCACTCATGTAAAAACTTTGTGTTGCAAGGCACCTGCACTAAGCCTTCCTCCCTGTGTGTGTGAGATCATTGTTATCTCTGTATGAACCAGCCTCCTTTCTGTCTCACACACATACACCCTGTCTGAACTGTCTGTTGAATTGTGTATATAAATAAAGAGATAGGGTGTCAAAACGTTGTAGTTTTCACTGCAAAGTGGGCTACCCTTGCTGCAAGTAACTCTGACTGTATCGTTCTTACCTCTGAGTTGACTAAATAATACCTAACATTTATTGGTCCTTCATAGCCGGAGTAATTCAATAACCTTATTTTTCTTTGCTTTAACAGTGACTCTGGGATCCGTGGGGGAAGTCTGACGTCGAGCGAAGCACCGCTGCACAGCCTCCATTAGCCGGAGTGGCTGAAAGTCCCGGTGTGTGTGAATTCACACCTGGCCAGTGGGTTATCGCCTTCCTCGGCGCGGGGTGACTCTCACAGGGTCTAGAGAGTCACCAAGAAGTCAACTCCGAGGTGAGACAGTTTTAAAATACTGTTCATAGGAAAAGTACTTAACAGTCGTTGGTAGTGCGTCGCCGGTAAGGACGCTGCATTCGGATGGTTTTATTCCACCGTGAAAGGAATAGTGACAAATTTGGTACAATCCCGCCGTGAAGGGGATTAAAAAAAACGACTGAGGATTATTCCCCTGCGAGGGAATAGAGTAAGCGCTAAATAAATAAAAGAAGAAAAGTACTTAAAAGTCGTTGGTAGTGCGTCGCCGGTAAGGACGCTGCATTGGGATGGTTTTATTCCACCGTGAAAGGAATAGTGACAAATTAAGGTAGGGCCCCGCCAAGAAGGGGGCCAAATAAAACGACTAAGGGTTATTCCCCTGCGAGGGAATAGAATAAGCGCTATAAAAGTAAAAAGAACGGAGTAAATTGAGCTCATAAAATAACACCAAGTTAACTTAGAAAAATTACAAGGTACCTGAAACTAACTGTGTGACTGTGTTGTGTTTGTATGGAGGACTAAGCATTTTAATAGAATCATAGCAGGATTCTGCTAGTCCTGTGTTTTCTTTTGCCCAGATTAAAACTACGTACTGGTGACTTTGGAGATTCAGGTTGGATTTCATTCCAGAAAATTAACACCGCTGCGAATTAGTCGCAGTAGATGGCCGTGTTAATGTCCTCTCCTTAAAGTCTCGTGCCAGTGACCTTTTATCTGGGACATTTATACTACAATTAAACTAACATAAAACATAATGGGGAAGAAACAAAGTAAACTAATTGACTTAGAAGGGGAGGTAAAGTTTATGGAGAACTATGTAAAAGGAGCAGGTATGATCTGTCATAGATGGAATAAAAAATAAAAAACATGGGTTTTTGGGCAAATTAGATACAAAGGATGTCTTAAAATTACAAGGGGATCTAAAATTAGAAATAATGAAAACTAAAAAGAGAAAAATAACAAAGAACAATGGGGAAGGGACAGAGAAAAAGCTCTGATTTAACAGAAATATGTACACGATGGCATAAAAATACGGATTTTCAGGTAACTTAATTATCACTGAAATCCTAAAACTACACGGGGATCATAAACTGGAGATTATGCATTCAAAAGATTCAAGAAACAATAAAAAACCTTGCCAGATTATAATTTCAAAGGGGACTTTTCAGTCCCTGAGTGCACACAGTTGATAAACAGATTAAAACAAAAAGATGAATTAAAAAAAAAAATAAATAAGAGCAGCCTTTAGACATAGCCATAATACTGAGGCCTTAAGAAAAGCACAGGAAAAAAAGAAAAACTTTCAGTTTAACTGAAAACAAATAAGGGGGGGCGGACCGCCACCTATCCCAGTTTAGAATACCAAGGTAGCCCCAAATTATAAAGACTAAGAGGTGGTTTTAGAGGACGTGGTAAAGGAAGTTAAAAGAGGAGGTGACAATGTGGACAACATGGAAACTGTCCAACTGGACAACCCAGTGAACAATGACTAGAGAAGGGAGAACAGAATGTTGTTAAAGAAGTAATCTGAGAGTAAAGGATTTTGTAGGCAAGCATTAGTGAGAAACAGGTGCTTTAAAAATCATTCTATGGTGTTATACTACCAACGATATCATGATAAAATGCAAAAGATTCCTTTTACAGGGGAATAATTCCATATTTGGCTCAGATTGTGTGCATTCTTGATTTTTCCTCTTTGAGAGAAGTTAAATTTCAGCTCTGTGAAACGACCTTGACAAAGAGATGCAGCTGCCTGAAAACAAAGATAAAACTTCTGCAAACAGCAGAAGCCTGTCTCTGCTGAAAGGTCTGAAAAAAAAAAAAGAAAATTGTAACTCTACCCTGCATGTGTCAAACTCAAGGTCCGCGGGCCAAAACCGGACCCCAGAAGTTTAGTGATTGTCTAGAAGTAGAGCCTTTTAATATGGTGATTGTGTGCTTGAATGTTATTTTGTCAATCAATAAGCAGTTTTGTCTACATTCTGCCACAATCTGCCTTTTGAAAATGTTTTGAATCTTGCTCTTTATGCATAAAAAAAAAAAAAGAAAAGAAAAATTGGCTAAAGTCTGCAGACACAAAATGAACCTGGATTGAAGCTCTAACTAAGTTTATTTAATCTGAGATCCTCTCCAAATGCAACAGTATATGTCAGTCTACATGAGATACTAACAACTTCACCTACTGGTATAATATAAAGATGTGAGTGAATATGTGAAACAAACAATGATGAAAGTTTTTCAACAGGTGATGCTCATCCAGGAGGAAGACAGTGTTCCTAGGAAATGCAGCTCATTCATTAACAATCAATTTTTCTCCTATAGGTGGAAGTTTTGCTGACTAATCATAGGCTGGATCTATGAAACATTATGTGCACAGACCAAATGACCAAGGTTCAGACTGACGTATGAACCTCACTGACCTGACAATGATAACATGACACCCAACAGATAACACCTTTACGATGGACCCACTAAGACCACCTTATTGATTCTTGGTGAATAAAAAAAAAAGAATTGAAGCGTTCAAAACAGACCTAGTGGAAACAAAAAGGGTTATGAGGAAACAATGTGCATTTTAAGAATAATAGAAGTCAAATTATGTTCAAATTTTTGCAAAGACAATTACTCTGACAGAGAAATAAGTAAGTAGTGTGTGAATGTGTGTGAATGGGAATGACTGATTTCATTGTAATGCATCTTTGAGGGACCTTAAAAGCGCTAATAAAGGTCTGATGTTCTGATGATCTTTGCCAAATTTATATCTTGATAAAGTTTCCAGAATCTTTTTCGAAAAATCATATAAAGATAGCAAAGGTTCTACCTGTATTGAAAATACTGATAACCATAAGAAAGTTCATAGATCCGTCTTCAATTTTTCATAATTCTTTTACAAACAGGTTATTTAAACTTTCATGTGGCCAAATGTCTGTATTTGACTTTCTGTTTTTGTGAAATAAATGTCTGTTTCATGTTATGTGACAATTAGAGTCTTCAACAGTACCATAATAATATTAGGTCAGTTCTCTATGGTAAAACAAAAAGATTTTAATAGATGTTTAGTCTTTTTCCAGTCAGGTTCAAAATGATTGAATTAGACTCAAACTTAACACAAGATGAAATGAACCTTAACAGAATTACTGGACTGGACTGAAATAGAGAAAGCTTGAGTTAATTGAAACAAACTTTAGTTACTTGAACTAAATACAAAGCTGACTGAAACTGTATGTTGTATCTATAAAACTGGGTAAGACAAACTAAGATTATAAGATATAATATGCCCTTCATTTTTTGTGTTCATCAGTGAGTGAGTTTTTATTTTTTATTTTTAATAAGAACTAAACCAAGCATTATTTAAAATAATAGCAACTACCAAAAATAGTGATCTCATTTTTAAATGTAATAAGGACATATAAAATATGATAAAAAAGAATAATAAGAATTTGGAAAAACAGAGGCTTTAAACCTCTGCAGGAACAGCACTGACACTGTCGAAGGTAGATCCTAATACAGGAATCTGGAAGCTCATTCTGGCGTGGACAGTAAAAGTCCATCCAAGGACACATTTAGATGAGGCAGAGGGACAAATACAGGGCTTAGCTGAGAGCAAAGAGAGCAACATGCATCCTGCCCTAGCTGCTGTCCCACCTGAACTGTGGTCCCAATCATCAACTGATGTAGGGCTTATAAAGGGGTTCCCACCATACAAGGTTAAACTAATATCTGAAAAAAGGCTATCAGTCTGCCAATACCTCTTAAAGCCAGAAGCTGAAGAAGGTACTAAGCCAGTAATACAAGATATGTTGAAGTCAGGAATATTAAGAGAAGCACCTGACGCTACATGCAAGGCATATCACACTGACATCACTATTATTATCACAGCCAAACATAACTCTAAAAAGATGTGCCCTTTAAATCCAAGTACTCTAATACCTACTGCAGAAGATGGAAAACCACATTCTTATAAAGCAAAAGTTGAAGAAGACACAAAACCCAGACAAGACATTTCTCAAACCCTTATACCAGATTCATGTGTTGTGTTTGTAGATGGCTCAGCATCTAAAGATGAATATGGAAAGAATAGAGTTGGTTATGCAGTAACAACCATCGACAGAATAATAGAAGCTAAATCTCTACCCAATACATGCTCAGCCCAAACAGCAGAATTATATGCTGTAGTAAGAGCATGTGAATTACATGAGGGACAAATACTTACTATATACACAGACAGCCAATACGTGTTCGGATCAGTACATCACCATGCTAAGATTTGGCAAAATAGAGGTTTTAAAACATCATCAGGGACAGAACTAACTCATTTCAACCTATTAAAGAGAAAATGTCAGATCTGCTATTTATAGACACAGATGTGCTGAAAGACGCCCAACAGTCAGCACCCAAGACAGAAATAAAGGCCTGGCTAAAGAGAGGAGCACAGAAAAAAGATGACATCTATCAGATAGAAGATAAACCAATCCTCCCAAAACATTTATACAACACAGCGGCTACAGTGACACATTGGGAAGACCCACGTGTCAAGGGGGGAATATGTCACATCTGGTAAAGCATTAATGCTACACTATAAATTTTTCTGACCATACAAAGAATTTTGGCAGATCATGCATAATTTGTTGCAAACACGGGAGAATAAATATTGCCTAGTTGCAATAGATGAACCTAGTGACACATTTCTTCCCCACATATGGTATCCCACAGATTATAAGGTCAGATAATGGAACTCATTTTGTAAATAAATTAATAGAACTAAGTTCTAATGCATTAGGGTTTGAGTTAAAGATTAAGGAAAACAATGGAAGAAACAGGGAGGCCATGGCCCGAATGCCTATCCCTGGTTAAATTATGGATGAGAATAACTCCAAATCAAACTGGTCTTACTCCATTTGCCACCTACTGTACATCATTGTATAACTCCACCCACTGTGTTCTGAGCCTGAGATCACGTGACACCAAGTTGCTGATGTAAATTTGTATTCTCAAAGAAATAGTACATGGCGGACCGTTTTCTCTGCCCTCTGACATGAATGAAATAGAGAAAGCACAACAGGAAACTTCATTAGCTGAGTGGATGAATAAAATGTTGCAGACAAAAGAAAAACAAATGTCCAGTGGTCTGCCGATAATCTCTGCTCCTATCCCACAGAATGACCTGAGGCCTGGAGACCTGGCCCTGATTAAGACACTCCACCGGAAGGATTGGAGCACTCCTTGGTGGAAAGGGCCGTTTCAAGTACTCCTGACAACGCCCACAGCTCTGAAAATAGCAGAGAGGCCTTCCTGGATCCATAAAAGCCACTGTAAGCCAGTTTTGCCATTACAGGAGCCAAACCAACCGACGGGGTAGCAGAGGAAGTCCGGGTTCAAAGGAGTTGGAGGACCCATATGGCCCAGCGTCTCAAACCGGTGAAGAAAACAGCTGATCTGCGCCCAATTATAAAATGGCTCTCTGTAACATGTGGACAGGACTGATAAGCCTGAGCTTAATTCTGGTAGCAGGACTCTTTCTCTATCTAAAGCAGGATCCACAGGAAGTGATACCGAACCAGAAGAGATGGACATCAGACGGGACCCATCTCAGACCACTGACGGAAGGACATGACACACACCCATTTCTGCAAAATTACTGGTATCGTTATGTGTATGACACAGCTAAAACTCAAAATGAAACTGATTGTTATGTGTGTTCTATAATGCCCGTGCATTTCCAAGGCCCCACCATATATGTCAAAGCTATGAACCTCACCGAGACAAGTTGTGCCATATCAATGGGCCTGATAGGATATACAAATAAAAAGTTCTTTCTTATGCCAAACCAATCTTTCATATTTAACACTTCTGGAATGTGGACAGATGAAAATCAGATCGTTGTGAATTCTACACTGCGCAGTAACCAGAGATTAAATTATAGTTGTGACCCAGAAAACTGCACTTGCGACAGAAAACAATGGCAACCTCTCAACATTACAGGGAAATCAGAACCATTCAAAGCATATGTAACAGACCCTGGAAACCATCGACACTGCATAAGACAAAATATTACAGGGAATCATACTCATTTTGTAGGGAATACACTTACAGGAATAATCCCGGAAACGGCACATACTGGATAGAAGGGGTGGCATGGTTATGTGATAATAACGCTTATGTACTTCCACCCAGCTGGTATGGTGTATGTGCCCCAGTTTTCACATCAGATCACACTGTGGTACTTAGTAAGCAGACTATAGTTATACCACATAGGAGATCAAAAAGGGAAATAGATGTTAAACCACATGACCCCATTTGGGGAACAAATGTCCCAGATGAATTTAAACTTTGGTCTAAAGATAATAAAACATTATTATCTCTCTTACCCTGGTTAGGTGTGGGCAAATTAATGCTGCGCGTGGAAACTTTAAGTTATCGATTTGGATTGTTTCTAAATAACTCCATAATAGTAGAAGAGGGTCAAAACACAGAAATGAGCGCTATGCGAGCCATGATAATTCAGAACCGCATGGCTTTGGATATTCTAACAGCATCAACGGGGGGCGTTTGTGTTCTATTGAATAACACCTGTTGCACATATATCCCAGATAATATACACTCTGCAAACATAACGGGAGCATTAAACAACCTACGGAATCTGCAAAATGTCATGGCACATGACCACCCAGATCCTAACTCTTCTTGGTTAGATTGGATGCTCACAGGGGGATGGATAAATCTGTTTTAAGGTTCTCCTAGTTGCAGTAATAGCATGCATGGGCCTTCTGTGTCTCCTGTCAATATGTATTATCCCATGTTGCAAATGCATGGTACAAAGAATAGTAACTCAGTCAGTCACAGTGGCATATGCAACACTGAACCAGGTAGAAATGCACGAAAATGAAGGGGACGATTATGATGACATATTGTAAATAAATCACATCAAAAGCCTGAGTGTACTCATACATTGTATTTCATAAAATGACCTTACAGCAGAAAATCGAAAAAAGTTGTTGCTTAAGTGAAATGAGAAAAAGTACAATGATGACATAAACAGGGCAGATTTTTAAATTCCTTTATTATGTTTTACTGTTTTCATCAAGTCTTTTATTTTTATGTTTTCAAATATTATTCTTTTATTTTTATGTTTTCAAATATTATTCTTTTATTTTTATGATTTCAAGTATTATTCTTTTATTTTTATGATTTCAAGTATTATTTTTTTATTTTTATGATTTCAAGTTTTATTATTTTATTTTTATGATTTCAAGTATTAATCAACATTTAACTTTTAATGGTTGCCGAGGGCGGCGGGGCCGTATGAGTATTTCCCACAAATTATAATCTGTTTACCATCCGTGGATTTTTGCTCATACAGAGTATTTTTTCTTACTCGTTTTTATATTAAATGTTTTTACTTGTGATAAAAGGAGGGACTGTTGGATGGGTGCAAAAACTTGTTATCACTCATGTAAAAACTTTGTGTTGCAAGGCACCTGCACTATGCCTTCCTCCCTGTGTGTGTGTGAGATCATTGTTATCTCTGTGTGAACCAGCCTCCTTTCTGTCTCACACACATACACCCTGTCTGAACTGTCTGTTGAATTGTGTATATAAATAAAGAGATAGGGTGTCAAAACTTTGTAGTTTTCACTGCAAAGTGGGCTACCCTTGCTGCAAGTAACTCTGACTGTATCGTTCTTACCTCTGAGTTGACTAAATAATACCTAACAGAAGAAATTAAAAAAAATACATTTGTTCAGAGCTATACTGCACAATGACATCAAAGACTAGAAAAACTGTGGTCGCTTCAGATCATGACTGCATGTTATCGGCTTTTTCGTTCAGACATGTTTTCGTTTTTGCAACTCTGTTTTGATGAATAAATCCAACACTCAATGGCACTAAATAAATGAAAAAGGCTATCTGAAACAGGCTTGCCATCCTTTTAACAAACCATCTGATGCACCAAAATATAGGACCTATTGAAAATAATTTGTCTACTTGATGACCACAGGTGCTTCGCTTTTCTCTGGGCCGAATGTGGATCTGTGAACACATCAAGTAAAATGCACTGTGCATGTGCGTTTGGAATGTAAACCAAATCATGCAATGGGTCGTGAAACCTAGTTTTTCCAATCACTTGATTGAAAATATTGATTTTATTCTGATTGTTCAAAGAGAATATAACCTGAAAACAGGGCTCAGGGGGTAGGTGAAATCTGTAGAAATTTGTAGTGAACTATACAGGAACAACAGCAGGAAAACCAACAATAAATGAATAAATCAATTAATTAATTTAATAATTAGTCAATCAATCATATCAATAAAAACTAACTATGTATAGCTCCTCTTCCTAAATGACTGCACTTCAAAAGTTGTCTCCTAACCTAAGTTAATGTCAGTTTAGTAGTGAGAAAAAGAAGCCTTACAAATGAAATAAAGTAAACTTCTGGGAACAAACTCCTTCATGGGTGACTGCATAGTAAATGGGAAAAAGAGGATGTGGCAGATTTAAACAGAAGAGACAATATTAATTTGATGCTTCTTTCACCTAACACCAGAACATTAGAGAGGTTTTATAAATCACAGACGGTTGAGTTCAGCTGCATCTGCCCACTTTGTGGTAGGCATAAAGCATAGTAAAGTATAAGATGTACCAAACAGATACACACACTTAAGAGATTCTTAAGACATCTAAAAAGAAATGACTGACTGAACTGAGTAAGATTTCTCCCCATTGTTAAAAACATACATATTGTTAGTTGCTGGTACTCTCTGAAATTATCTCAAGAGATAAAAAAAATATTGAATGGCCAATCTATTTAAATAATGCATTTATAAAACAGGATATTTTAAAATGTAATGCTGTTGTTCAAGAATAAAAGCTGTCTATGTTTTTCTCTTTTGTTAAAGGAACATTTATTTAAAGCTTTTTACTGTTAGATATGCTGAATGCTTGGCGTGCCAGAGAGGAGTGTACTCATTAGGCTGATCACTGTTGGTTGTTTGTTTAGGTTGCAGACACAAGTATTTTTTGAAGTAATAGAGATTTTAGGGCTGAAGATGTAGAATTAAAAGCTGTCTTTTGTTATTTAAGTAGCAGAGTGGTTCTGTTGGCTACAGGTCAGTTCACCCCTTCGCCAGTTTGTACTCCTGGAGAGGACGTTTTTCGTAGAGTCTGGCAACCACGTTTCCAAACAGTCAACTATGACTAGATTATAGAAAATTACTTGAAATCACTGGTTGTCAAAGCAGGTTGATCAACATTCATTTTCCTTTCTTGAATGGCATACTGTCTTGTCTTTCCTATTTTAAAGAGTGGCCTAGAAAAAAGGGTCAGGAAAATAGGAAGTCATGAATTCATAATTAAAACTTATTAGACACCCTGATCAATTTAAAACATTAATTCAGAAATGTAAAAATTATTAATTTGCATTTATTTTACAGCAAAAATTGCGGCATCTCTGATTTTGTTGAAAATTATTGATCCGTCACATGGAATTCAACGTTTCCCCAAGAAATGTTGTCCGAGTGGGGAGTTGCAATTGCCGACCGACATAAACTCTTAAGGGAACATGCTTTTGCGTTTCTTTTGATAACAGCAGAAGAACAATTGATTGCTTTAATCAATTTCTACATATTTGACAGAACATTCCTAAAAATCCTTTATTATTATTGTTACTAATAAAAATCCCTTCTTCATTCTTTGTGTATCTTTATCTATGTATTGATATCTATCTTTCTGTCAACATCTTTCTATCTTTATCTATCTTTTTCTCTCTCTGTCTGTTTCTCTCCATTTTTCTATCTTTTAATATCTTAATTTGTTTCTCTCCATATTTATCACCTTATTTGTTATACATGTATTTACAAACATTTTTATCAAGATCAGTGTTGTAGAGCCATGGGGATATTTTCCCTCTGAGGTTCAAAACCTGCCACCCGTTGATGTGTCAATTTTTGCTGCTTATAAGAGGCGGGGCCTAAGCACATAGGCTCTTCTCTGTAGCTGGGAATGGAGTATGAGAGTTATGGCTGCTACTTGCAGCAGTGAGTGCTGCTATCCTCAGAACTCTGGGGGCGTTTAAAAAAATGCAGATATTTTAGCTTGTTATGCAGGTGGTTGTGAAATCTTTTCCGTTGCAGTCTGTGGCTACTGGTGGTAGTCTGTGTTCACCTGTGCACGCGCACATGTGAATGCATGTCAGAAAGAGTGATACAGAAAGCACAAAATTGTGGAGGTAGAATTGACATGGTGCTGTCTAAATAACAGAAATAAGATCATTGCACTTGTTTTCTCCCAAATGTAATGAAAATAAAATGTTGGATTATTCTGTAGTTATCGGTGTGAGCATATGCTATTGCAGTTAAAAATTTATTTTGAGGCTTACTGCATATCTTTATCATTGCCCATGCTTGTGAAGGGCACTGTAAATGGAATTGCTTAGATAATCTATGTCTATGTTTTGGTTTGGTGAGGGACTCAAATTCAAAGGCTGACTGAAGGGAAGGGGTTCTTTGACAAATAAAACAGAAACTTACAGGTTGGTCTTCCACACAGAGAACAGGACATGAAGCATGAGCAGAGTAATCTGGTAGTAAGAATGGACATGGAATGGAGAGTCAAATGGAAGAATCCAGCAATGATCAAAGAGTTTAAATACTGATGGAGATGTGGTGAATCACATAGAATGCAGCTGTGCTAATCAGGGGATATGTGGAGCAGCTGAAGCAAAAGGAAAGCAGGGAGACTAATTAACATGGATGGAGCTGAACTAAGACACAAAGAGATTTCTAACCAAGGGGGAAACATTAACCCTGAACTGAGAGAAATACATTCAAAAGCAAAAAGAACAGAACACAAGAAAAACCTAAGAAACTAAACACAAAGGAATTCACTAAAAAGGCAACACCTTTCTAACAGTAATGAGGGAAATTAACTGAATAAGTCAAGGCTTTAAGAAAATAATAAACAACAGGACAACAAATAAACAAAACACGAATACAAAAGAAAACCAAAAGTAAATCATCTGTAGATTGTAACAATTTAAATATGCTCCGGAATATATTTTAGAAAATTAACAAAAACTGTTCTAGACTTTCAGTGTGTAGAATATAAACTATCTATGTTTGTAACTGGAATGTGCAAGGTCCTTAGGGAGTGAAGCATAGAAAATGCAAGATCATAAATTGGTGAATGACAAGGGAGGAAAGGGTAGAGAGAGGGCAAGGTCGTAAATGGATGGAGGACGGGGAAGGCCGGAGACAAGATAAGACAAGCTTGCTAGGAGAAAATAACCAGAAGCACTCCTTATTTGGACCTAAGGAACTGTTATGTTATACATGAGAGACATGATATATGTATATGTTGAACACACCCTTGAAGACTGAATAAAATGAGCTGGAACCAGAGAGAGGGCAGAGTTGTTGCTTGCAGGTTTTGGCTGGAACATCTTTCTCTCACTCTGCGCAGAGGCAAACATAAGCTGATTGTACTTTGTGTTTATTTCACTCTTTTGAAACCTGTGCCCAAATCAACGGACCCAGGGAAGCAGAGATGGCTATGACAAGTGTCTAATTTCTGTGTTGTTTATTGAAAATGACAATGGAAGCAAACTAAACTGACACTTAGACTGTACTCATTTTGTTTCAGTTTACTTTTTAAAAGTGATTTGTAGTAAACTGGTTGGCAGATTGCAATGGATCATTAATTTTATTCATTTTGAAACTACAGGTCTTTCATAAGAAGATCCAGATTTTATGGTTTGAGTGCCCAGTGTTTTGAAATGCCAACAACAGCTTTACGTTATAACTGTCTGTCATAAGCAAAAGGCATGCATCAACATCAGCTTGGATATCACACATCAACCAAGAACTAATTTATTCCTTCTTGTATATCCCCAGTTTGTATTGAGTATGTTTCAAACATTGATTCATCTCTATTGCCATTATTTCCGCTTCCCTGCATCTCTCTCAGACCTCTGCAATCACTCTCAGTCATTCTCTCTTGCTCATGTTTAATCAGTCCACCCAAAGCATGTCTCTGCAGGGAACTGTGAATTATTGATGCTAGAGCCATAAAGAAATGGGAGAGAAACAGCAGGAAGGATAAAGGGAACACTGGGAGAAAGGGAAGAAAGAACATTTCCCTGAAATGACTAATGATAATTAACATAATACAGGATGAGAAAAGAAAACGAGACAGTAGAGGAAAAAATTACTCAAGATAAGAAAAGAAATTCAACATATGATATAAAACATTATCAGATAGGTCATCTTGTTTTAAACTAATGTCAAGACTGGAGGAGCCATGCAGTTAACAATGAAACCTTTGTAATGAAACTGGACTTCCTGTATAACACAGCCTTATGGTGAGAAAAAAAACAAAACAAAACATATGATGGGGGGGGGGGGGGGGGTGTCACCAAGGCTTTGCTGCCCACTCACAGGCACTGCCCTTGCTAGATGAGAAAAGTGGCCACATTAGGAAAGTAGAGGGAAAAAATCATATTTCACACTTTATCCTTTGCAGAATACAGTTTGAGATTGCAAAAAACCTCAGCACAAAGAAGCAACACGTATGCAAAACAACATCATGCCAGGATCGGTGAAGGTGGTGTGAGGGTGCATATGTTTATCTTGAGCATGTGTGTGTGTGCAAGTGAGTGTGTGCAAGTAAGTCCATGAAGCACTGTCACAGAGGCCATTGTCCTTGATGGTACGTTGGAATGTTCATCAACTGGCCATTCTGAGCAGCTCCACAGATGTCTTTAGGGAAGGGAGGGGGCAGAGGGAGCAGAGCGTCATGTTTACATAACTTCTAGGAGAAGTTGAAGATAGCCAGCCATCAAGGCCGTGCAGGGGAGCCAGATTCAGAAAAACAATAATTATTTGGGTTAGGCTGACTCTTAATTTTCCGTCAGCTTTGAGAGTCTCGCTGGTGCTTCTCAAAGGCAAATCCAAACAGTCAAATTCCTGGTCTTTTGCCAGATCCGAGCAAACAACTTTCTCCAAGATTTATCCCATTTCACCCCTGAGTCCAGGAACCGCAACCTGCCTGCGATCCTGTGTAAGGATCACATCCAGTCTGCAATTCAGCTCACGGAACATCTCAGTCTGAGTGTTGATCGCCCTGAAGATCCCATCACACATGCCAGGTAGCCTCACAATTGCCAGAACAGCTGCTGACATTCTCTGAATTTCTTGATATGCCAGGTAACCGCTGACTCCAAAAAGCAGAAATCCTGATATCAAACATCCAATTATATACATATCTTCCACATCCTCGACTGACATTATCGACAAACACACAATCCTCCACTTCTGCCAGGAGTCCATCGTGTATCCAGAGAAAAATGTCCCTTCCGGACAAGAGGTTTCTCCTCCACCCAGTCTTCTCGTCGAGAAAATTTGATCAATTGCATTGAGAGACAAGCTGACCAAATCCATAACTCAGAATTTGGAAGATATGCAAAAAGAGGCTCCAGAAACAGGACAAGACACAGAGCTGAAGCAGGGCAGATATGGGAGGGGTGTGGGAGACAGAGAAAAAGCGTCCTCCTCCACCAAGAGCAGAAAGAAAAGCGTACATTCCTTTTTTTCTGGAAAAAGCTTACAACTTAGTTAAAAGGAGAAAGAAAACTATAAAGAATAAAAATAAATATGGCAAACCATGTACATAATAAAAGGCTAAACTAATATTAGAATTGTGGAGATCAAGCTCAATGATTACCTCTAAAGATTTTCGATGGCACACTTTGAACATGTGAAAACATTCAGTTTAAAAGCATTTTCCACTTAAGAGAGGACAAATCCTATGATATCCATTGGCACATCATCCCACCTGACTAGGCCTTGTTTGTGTTACTACATATACCTGTAATAGTTTATTATACACTCACCAGTCCATTGGTAAGTTCATCTTTTAATACTTAACATAAATAACGAATCAGCCATCATATGGCAGCAATTTAATGCATTTAGCCATCCAGACTTGGTAAAGGCAACTTGCCCTGTACCTGCCTTAAAACAACATGAGAATGTTGGTTTATGCCACCGTGTATCAATCGCTGGTAGTGTATAACACACTGATAGTGGTGGTGATATAATGGTGTGGGGATTTATTTCTTTGGCACACTGTGGGCCCCTAAGTACCAGCTGAACATTGTTAAAAGTATAACAGCCTACCTGAGTTTTGTTGGTGACAATGTCCATGCCTTACTGATCTTAGTGTACCTTTTTTCTGCTGGCTACTTCTAGCAGGACAATGCACCATGTTACAAAGCTCAGATTTTGTCAGTATGGTTTCTTGAACATGATTTTAGTTTATTGGGCTCCAGTGGCCTTCACAGTCACCAGATCTCTGTCCAGTAGAGCAGCTTTAGGTTGTGGTGAAATAGGAGAAATACATTACCAATGTACAGCCGACAAATTTGTTGCAACTGTGTGAAGCTGTCATGTAAGTGTGGAGGAAGTTTTTGACGGATTTTTCTTACATTTTGATGAAACCATGCCATAAAAAACTAAGGACGTTTATAAACAAAGGTACGGTGGCCATGAAGTGCAAACCACATCAACAAGTTATACAAATTATAAAACATAACATTTCAAAAAACACAACAACATTTCAAAAAACGCAACGACATTTCAAAAAACACAACAACATTTCAAAAAACGCAACGACATTTCAAAAAACACAACATTTCAAAAAACGCAACATTTAAAAAAACACAACAACATAACCTACCGGAAAAGGTAGGTACCAGTGGAAGACATGAGACATCTCTGATTGGTCGACCGCGCTGTTGGATGGATAACAGCTCTTGTTCCGCCCATATCGATGAAGCATCCTTCTGCGGACTTGGGTAAGCTAGGGTTCCCATAGTGTACTCACCAGCAGCAGTCAATGGAGAAGGTGAGAGCAGACATTTATCGTTTTTATACCACTCGTACTCGTACTCGTCGTCTTTCGCTTATCCGGGACCGGGTCGCGGGGGCAGCAGACTCAGCAGAGACGCCCAGACATCCCTCTCTCCAAACACCTCCTCCAGCTCCTCCAGGGGGAGCCCAAGGCGTTCCCAGGCCAGCCGAGAGACATAGTCCCTCCAGCGTGTCCTGGGCCTCCTCCCGGTGGGACGTGCCTGGAACACCTCCCGAGGAAGGCATCCAGGAGGCATCCGGTATAGATGCCCGAGGCACCTCAACTGGCTCCTCTCGATGTGGAGGAGCAGCGGCTCTACTCCGAGCCCCTCCCGGATGGCCGAGCTCCTCACCCTATCTCTAAGGGAGTGCCCGGCCACCCTACGGAGGAAGCTCATTTCAGCCGCTTGTATCCGGGATCTCGTTCTTTCGGTCATGACCCAAAGTTCATGGCCATAGGTGAGGGTAGGAACGTAGACCGACCGGTAAATTGAGAGCTTTGCTTTTCAGCTCAGCTCTCTCTTCACCACAACAGACCGGCACAGCGCCCCCATTACTGTGGCAGCCGCACCGATCCATCTGTCGATCTCCCGCTCCATTCTTCCCTCACTCGTGAACAAGACCCCGAGATACTTAAACTCCTCCACTTGAGGCAGGAACTCCCCTCATACCTGAAAAGGACAAGCCACCCTTTTCCGGTCGAGTACCATGGCCTCGGACTTGGAGGAGCTGATCCTCATCCCAGCCGCTTCACACTCAGCTGCGAACCGCCACAGCGCATGCTGTAGGTCTTGGCTAGAGGGGGCCAGCAGGACCACGTCATCTGCAAAAAGAAGAGACGAAATCCACTGGTCCCCAAACCAGACCCCCTCCGGCCTTTGGCTGCGTCTAGAAATCCTGTCCATAAAAGTTATGAACAGGACCGGTGACAAAGGGCAGCCCTGCCGGAGTCCAACATGCACCGGGAACAGGTCTGACTCAGTGCCGGCATTGCGGACCAAACTCCTGCTCCGCTCGTACAGGGACCGGATGGCCCCTAATAAACGGCCCCCGATTCCATACTCCTGGAGCACCCCCACAGGGCATCACGAGGGACACAGTCGAATGCCTTCTCCAGGTCAACAAAACACATGAAGCCGAAGTTCGACTATCCTCTCCAATACCCTGGCATAGGCCTTACCAGGGAGGCTGAGGAGTGTGATTCCCCTGTAGTTGGAACACACCCTCCGGTCCCCCTTCTTATGAAGGGGGACCACCACCCCAGTCTGCCAGTCCAGAGGCACTGTCCCCGACCGCCACGCAATGTTGTCAACCATGACAGCCCTACAACATCCAGAGACTTGAGGTACTCAGGGCGGATCTCATCCACCCCCGAAGCCTTGCCACCGCGGAGCTTTTTAACCACCTCGGTGACTTCAGCCCGGGTGATGAAAGAGTCCAACCCCGAGTCCCCAGCCTCTGTTTCCACCACGGAATGCGTGATGGCAGGATTGAGGAGATCCTCGAAGTACTCCTTCCACCGCCCGATAATGTCCTCAGTCGAGGTCAGCAGTCTCCCATCCCCACTATAAACAGTGTTGGTGGTGGATACCACTAATATTTTCTGACAAAAAGTAGTTTTAAGGCGAGAAAGTCGACCTCAAAACTTCATCCGTGCAGTCAGTTTACCAAGAGTGAGCCTAGTTTGAACTGTGCTCTGGTATTTTCGGAGCAGGAGCATCAGAGCTCCGCAGACAGGCCGCAGTGGCTGCAGCCTGAGCGGGCGGCGGTAGGGGGTTTTCCCCACTAACCGGCAGACTGACCTCAGCCTGTCACTCTGTGATTTTCTGCTACCTGTTATTTGTTTGCAGCGGCTGAAAGTTGATATAAAGCATTTTATAATATGTGGTGGATAACTGCCAGTACCAGAATGTAAAATATAATATTTTCTCTTTTGAAAATGTTAACATTTGTCTGAGCTACCGCACCCTGCTGGCGGTCAGATGCCTCGGAGTCCCTCCGTTCCTTGGTCCCTGGAAGCGATCACACTCTAAATAACACTTGCTCCTAAAGGAACGACTCTCAAACTCTTTCTAACTTTTAGCTGTTTAATCCAAATAAGGCAGAGGAATGTTTACAGAGATCAGCGCTGAGGCTCTTGTCTCGGACCGTTGTCGTCTGTACATGAGGACCATAGCTAGTGATCAAACAGAGCTCTTTCCCTTTTGTCTAGGAAGTGGTGGCCTAGTGGTTAAAGTAGGGGATTTGCATTATAGGCCACAAGTACCCGGGTTCAAAATACAGCCTGCCACTCTGGGTTCCTGAGCAAGACCCTTAGCAGGCTCCCTGGGCTGCTCCCCACTGTGGGGTTTAAATGGTTTAAATGCAGAGGACAATTTCTTCATTGTGAGATCAATAAAGTCTATATATTATTATTACTTTCCTTGTACATAAAACACACATTTTCCCAAGATTGTCTTTTCATGTAAACCTTTGTGAAGTGTGAACAAATTTTTCCAGGTTTTATGCAGACAGCTCTGCAGGATGAGAGAGAGCACACTTCCAGGTTTGGATGCATTTTCCCACAAGCTCCCAGGGATCTTCACCATCATGTCCTGCTCCACTGTCTCCTTATCTCACTTTACATTTTTAAATTATATTAAATAGCTTATGATTAGACAGTCAAGGTATCAACTTCATGTACTTGCTGGCTGATTATCTCTTTTTTTTTTTTTGTTATTCCAATATAGATTTTACTACAAACATGTTGTCTCTGTTTGTGCTGTAATTATCTGATGAGTTTACCTTGAGATAATTAAAAAGAAGAAAAAGTGTGTTGATCAGTGTTTAGTAGCTATTGTAAATGAAACCTGCAGTTGTAAAACAAAAACTCTGGCCAAATGCAGGTTGGTAAAAAGTTTAATGTAAAGTAAGTTTTTAACCCTCCCACTGTCCTGGCTAATCGCTAGTACAGAGTGATGCAGATGTCACGGGAGGCCCCAGAAAGAACTGCACCCGGAGTTGCTCTGATCCCCGCAGGACCAGAAATCTAGAGTAATGTGATGTGGAGAGCTCCCTGTAGCCCAGCGTGTGGGAAAACCATGAAAGAGACGGGGGAAAACTCAAGTAGCGCAGGCGGGGTCCGTGCGACGTCTCCAAGACTAAGGGAGGGTTGCTTATGGATCCAGTGCAACTTAAGGAATAATGGAATTCAAGAATCAACTGTATAACTCTGAAGTTGCTTATCATCTTCTATTAATTGTCAGGACAAAAAATAATTTTTAATCAAAGTTATTTGAAGGGAGTAAAGATTTAAATTTGTTTTAGGAGACAATCATGAAACCACCATTATTCACTGAGTAAAGCTTTTTTATGATCAAAAAATAAAAACTTTAGCTTATTTTAAAAGATTTCTACTTATGCAGTTGATATTTGTCAAATTAATTTTTTTTTATTATTTTACTATCCGTTATACATATGAAAATACTCACATTCCGAATTAGAACAGTGCCATTTATGGAAACTCCAGGAAAGATATAGCTGAGACATCACTAAAAACGCTCTGTTCCTCTGTTTACCTCAGACCTCCAGTGCTTTGCACAGTAATGATGTTTTTACTATTTGACTTTTTTGCAGAAGTTATGCATTTACAGTTTAAAAAAGATGCAAAAGAACCTTTAAGTTGTCCATCATTTATTCACATAAATGGTAAATGGACTGAAATTATATAACGCTTTTCCAGTCATACAGACCGCTCAAAGCGCTTTTAGAGTTTACACTTTCGAAACAATACAGGGACACATGTTGGTCAGATCACAGCACACTGTCACAATTTTGTCCAGTAAAACCACCTCCTCACCTTCACATGGCAGCACCATGCTCAGTGGTATGTTACCCCGCAGCAAGGTGTGTAAACATGACATCTATGGTATTTGTGAACGTGGTGGACACAGTTGATTGGTCGATACAGAACAGGTGTGCCATATGCTGGATGGGAAGATTGAGCCTCAGGTGCATTAGAGTCAGGAGGAGCATCTGGAAGGGTGAACGTTTTTGGCCAGTCTGTGGTAAACAGGGAAGGATCTGAGACAGCACACCCATCACAACAACAACACACAACTTTATATCAACTTTCAGGTAGCAGAAAATCACAGAGTGACTGGCTGAGGTCAGTCTGCGGTTAGTGGGGAAAACCCCCTACAGCCGCCCGCTGAGCCTGCAGCCACTGCGGCCTGTCTGAGGAGCACATTTCAAACTAGGCTCATTCTTGGTAAACTGACTGCATGGATGAAGTTTTCAGGTCGACTTTGTCACCTTAAAATTACTTTTTGTCAGAAAATAACAGTGGTATAAAAACAAAAAATGTCTGCACTCACCTTCTCCATTGACCACTGATGGTGAGTGCATTATTGGAAACCTAGTTTACCCAATACTCGATATGGGCAGAACAAGAGCTGTGGTCTGTCCAACAGCGCGGTCAACCAATCAGTGATGTCTCATGTTTCCACTGGTACCTACTTGCTTTAAATCAAGATTAAAAACGTATTTGTTTAGATTGGCCTTTGACTGTGCCATTTAAGCATGATTAGTTGCATTTTCAGTCCAATTTTCCTTTCATTTTCTTGTCCGTTATTCTATTCTCTTTATTTGATTTTATTTTACTTTTTTAAATTACCTCTGTTGTTTGATTTTATCATTTGATTTGTTTTTCTGTGTCTGTATTTGTGTTTATTTTCTTTGTGATTGTATTGTAATTGTATGTACAGCACTTTGAGTGTCTCGTTGCTGAAAGGCGCTATATAAATAAACTTACCTTACCTTACCTTTTCCGGTAGGTTATTGTTGTTGTGTTTTTTGAAATGTTGTTATGTCTTTTGAAATGTTGCGTTTTTTGAAATGTTGTATTTTTTTAAATGTTATTTTGTTTTATAATTTGTAGTTGTGTTTAGTAACTTGTTGATGTTGTTTGCACTTCAGAGTCACCGTACAAAGGGGGTCCAACCTAGGAAGATTGAGCTAACACAGTGATTGAGCTAAAAAAGCGTTTTTTTTTTTTTTTTTAGTTTTTTCAACTTAAATTTAAATTTTTACATAAAGATTATTTTTCATGGTGCAGCAAGGATATGAAGCAAATATAGTCATGGCTCTACAGTACCAGAAAGGTGGACAGAAAAGTGGCGTTAGGCAAGCAGTCTATCATCATTGTAGTGCTTGAACTGGTTTCATAGCATTACCAAAATATGCTAAAAGAACACAGAATTTAAACAATTGTAAGCAAAAAGACACAGAGATTTTATAAAATTTTAACTAAGATGATGAGGAGTAGGTTTTTTTAAGTAAAAAAACACTGTCTAGAAGGTTTTCCCAATGTATTTTGAAAGTGTCTTCAAGCAATATAACTTCAAGCTGACAAAAACTATTAGTAAGACTCTGCAATTAACCAATTATTACCAATGTGGTTCTTTATTAGGAATTAATGTAGACATTGTCGCGAGGGATATTTTTCATCTGGAATTGACATCATTATAGGACTCATAATGTGGAAAGATTCAGGTATGCCCTAAAAACTTCCGGCCTGTTCTGTTGTTATGGAAGAAAACCTCAACTAATTAAAGTCAAGTAATTTTATGTGTATATAATAGATTAAGAAAAACAGACCCCATATGTGGCACCTTGAGGCAGTGGTTGGAGCAAACTAAATCAATAGCTGAAGGCAAATAGCTAATCGAAGCACCAAGGAGGGACGGAAAGAGGTGCTAGTGCAGTTACTGAGCTGTAAACCAACTTTGTGTGTGGGAAGGAATGTCTGACATCAAGCCCTCGAGGCCAGACAAAAACAGAAATTAAAGTAGCAGCAGGTGCTGCCACTTCACCTAATCAGGCTGCTTGTTGTAGGTGAAGTTTTCAACAGTAGCTGTCATGCTTAGGAGAAATATTGCTGTAATATGGTACATTTATATGGCCAAACCAAACAAAATGGAAAGCAATAGCAGATAGACAGCAGAGATAGGTTTTTAGTCTATGTTAAATTAAATGTTTGGTTGCCACAGAACTTGGAATTAAAATGAACTTTTTGAGAGTTTGCCCCATTTTATTTACAGAACATGCCTAGATCTTGGAAGATGTATTTTTTTTTAAACTGTGAATCAAACAACAAATAGGACAAAATAACTAAAAACAGCGTAAATATCTGTTCACCCGCTCTAAAGTCAGTACTTTTTTTTCTCCTTTAACCACGTGTTGCTTTAGCAGTATGCGTTGGGTCATTTTCCTGCTCCCTCCGTCCCAGGCTTTCTCTTGATTTGGACCAGTTTCCCAGTCACTGCTGCTGAAAAAAACATCTCCAGAACATGATGCTGCCACCTCCATGTTTCCCTGTGGGGATAGTGTTCTTGGGATGATGGGATGTGATGGGTGTGCGCCAGACATAGCATTTTACTTGATGGCTGAATAGTTAAATTTTAGTCTTATCTGACCAGAGCACCTTCCTCCAAACATTGGGGGAGTGGCCGACATGTCTTTGGGCAAACTCAACTCAAAATAAGTAATGGCTTTTTTTCTGGTCGCTATTCCATAAAGTCCAGCTCCCTGGAGTGTAAGGCTTATTGTGGTCCTATGTACATATACTCCAGTCTCTGTTGTGGAACTGTCAAACTCCTTCAGGGTTACCTTTGTTCTCTGTGGTTCCTCTCTGATTAATGCCCTCCTTGCCCTATCTTGCCAGGTTTATTGTGGTAACATGTGCTTTCCATTTGAAGATGATGTAACACCCTCAAATGATGGCGCTCAGAGGAACATCAAAGATTTGGATGTTTTTTACAACCCCACCCTGACTTGTACTTCTTAACATCTTTGTTCTTTACTTCTTTGGAGAGCTCCTGTTATGATTTGGGGTTGTTTAGTTTTTGGTTTCGGGTTTTTTCTTATGTTTTTCACAGTTCAAGTTTTGAATCATGTTTCTGTTTATTTTCCTGGTCATGCTTTAGTTTTGTCGTCTTGTTCATGTTTTGTCAAGTTTGGTTTTTGGATCTGGTTATGCTTTTTGTTTTTTCTAGTTTCTGTTAGTTTGTGTTCAAGAGTCTCTGTTTTGCTCCAGCCACGTTTTGTTCTGTTAATTTGGATCACCTGCACCTATTAATCTGTCTTCTTGTTTCACCTGGTCACACTCCATAAATACACACCTGTTCTGTCAATTATCGCGGAAACATTTCTCAGAATCATGTCTTGTTTTTTGATCATGCCATGCCTGTCTCGCCTGCCCGTTTGTTGTTTTGTTCCGGCCTCCTGTTGAGAGTGAGTTTTTGTTATTAAACCTTTTTCACTTACCATCACGCTGCCTGCTCGTCTGCATTATGGGGTCCTATATCTCGTAAGCCTTAACAGCTCCTTGGTCTTCATGGTGTGATTCCTCTTGCTTAGTCGTATTGCAGCCTATGGGGCCCTTCAGAAAAGATGTGTTTAAACTGAAAGATCATGTGACACTTAGATTGCGAACAATTGGACTTCATATTACTATTTATGTGACGTTTGAAGGTAATTATGTGCACCAGAATTTTTCTAGGGACTTCATAGCATTTTTTTCATTTCATAATCCTAACTTAGGCTATTTTGTGCATATCCATCTCCTAAAATAACATTTACAAACATTTAAAGTACAGGTTGCAATGTGTGACATATGTACACAGCTAAAACAATGTAAACAGTGATTCATTCATTCATCTTCTACTGCTTATTCCATAGTGGGTCACGGGGGAACTGGTGCCTATCTCCAGCTGTCCAGCAGCAGGAATTATTAATTTAAAATTAAATATTTATCACAAATTCAAAATGTATTTGCCATGTATAATGGATGTTACTCTGTTATTTTGTGATGCATTACTACAATCTTTAGGAACTGTTTGTCAAAGTCTTTTTGTTTGTAAAAAAATGTCTGAATGCCAACTAATCTGTTTTAAGTTATAGTAACACAAGGTCAAAAATAAATTATCAACTTCAAGTGCTAAAAACAAGACGGATGAATAACGAATGCAGTTTGAATTGGCTTTTAAAGGAAAACAAAGAGTCCATCAAACTTGAGTCCAAAGTATGAGAATTCAAGATTCTGGGGGCCACTGAAGAAAATTCCCCGTCTTATTTTTTTTAACTATGTAAGGTACTATCAGCAGGGTCTGCACTTAGGACCTCAGGGCTCTGCTGGGTAGCTATAGATACAGACTTTTCCTGACATAACTTGGTGCATTTAAACGTTTTTAAAGGTGACAGTGTCCCAAAGAGGGAGAATATATGTCAAAAGCAGGAAGGGCTCAAAACAGAACTTAGGGGAACACCAAATGGGACTGGCAAGGATAATATTTGTATTTTGAAAGAGCCTTACAAAATTATCTATCCAAGAAGTATGAAGAGAATCAGTTAAATAACTTTGTATAATCTTCTTATGGTCTGCTGTAATTTGGAAATGCTATGTGACTTCAATAAAAATCTGTCACCGGGGGCCATAATCTTTCTATAACAGTTGACTGACCCAAATGAGGGGAATAACTATAATTAGTGGAAACTGGGTATGGTTTTAAATCTTCCAAAAAAACCATACAATTTAATTATTTGTGACATTTTCAAATTCTAGGTACATTCGTTGATTAGATTGATGACATACTTGTACAGAGTGTACCATGCCTCTCGCCCATTAAGCACTGGAGCACTGGCAACCCTGCAAGAATTAAATGGGTATTGAAAATGAATGCATGGATGATTGCTTATAACAGTTTATCAGAATACTTTACTATCAAGAGAAATAGGCAGAAACATAGCTGGTAAACTCATGGGTGCAAAATAGTTTGCTTGCAGGTACAAAACAGAAGTAGGCTGATGTGAAATGGTAATGTGTGGGTAAGAACTGGTGAAACACTGACACAGACCAAGTTTTTCCTATGGTACATGTACATGTTGACAGTTTATTGATACAATAAATCTATTGTTCTGTGACCTTCATAAATAAAAGCTTTTCTTCCCATAAGAGATACCCCTTGCTTGCAGGTAATCTTTAGTTTTAGCATGCTTGTGTGCTGGTTTAAAGACAGAGGAAAGCTACTAGTCTAAAGCTTAATAAAGCATTCTTTTTCACACGTTTTAACACCCCATCCTTAAATTTCTCTCTGTAAGAGGGAAACTCATATAAATGTGTAGGCCAAACTGCAGGTAAAATGATATGGGTTGGTGCCTTTCAGGTAAAAGGTAATAGTATAGTCTGGTCTTGTAAATGCAGACAGAATTTTTTTCTTATGCCAAAGCAGGGTTTGCCCAAGGTACAATGCAACAGTAATTTAGAGCTTTCCCACTCAAATTCTGGTTGTATGGGCACACGTGCCAATGTTAGTGCAAAATGTCAGATTTTTTTTTACATCTAGTCCCCAGGTCCTAAATCAGACTTTTGATTTTTGTGCTGAGGAGAAAACCTCTCTGGCCCTAATTAAACAGACACATGATGTGCAGTAAAGAGCTCCTCTGAGAGAAAGAATGTGCAGATGTGAAGTTTGGCTGTGGCAGTTATGATCACTGTGAGCTTTCTTTTAACTTTTCAAACAGAGCTCCTTTTTTATTAAAACGAGCTTAATTTTTTTTGCAGTCATAATGCTTTCATAGAAACCGCAGAGTAGTTTAAATACATTTTCACTCAATTAAATTAAGAAGCATGAGAGTAAAGACCTTGCACTGTATTTACAGATAAACTTTGAAAACACCACTACAGTAATCCTTTCTTAGTCACAGTGCTTAAATCACCCAGATTTATAAACAGCGAAACTAAGTAGATTTTTGCTTATTTTTTTAATTAAGTGTGCCACTTAATTAAAGCTACTCAGGGGTGTCAGGAAGTAAATAGCTATATATGAATCAGAGCACACCTTACAGCACAAGTCTACTGCAGAGAAAATCTAGGTAAATGCACTGAAATTGATTAGATTGTAGTGTCTGACTGTTGTGACCTACAGCCATGGATTTCAACATTAAACTCCGGTACATACTTTTCTGGAGCTTTCAAAATAAATTGCCTTTAACAGACTTTCAGCAAAACTCCGAAGGGGGGAGGGGGGGGGGGGGTAACAAAGGACTTCCCATAATGCCACTGCCTGCATAAGACCCCCCCACCTTCCCACAAGTCTTTCTCTTCCACACCGATGACCATCGGGATAGGAGGGAAACAAAGCGCGCTGATGTCTTTTGCTGGCAAAAAGACATCAATTAAACTGGATCCAAAGCCATACGATCATCGATCATATGCAAAGTTAAGTAGAATGAAATACTGTCTGGGTATCCGGTATTTTCATTCATGAACGGGGAAATGAAGGTGTAAAAGTTGCTTATCTTTTCTCTCCGAAGCCCCCGCAGAAGCAAAACTGTGTCGCAGAGAAATCCCCGGCAAGCTGTTTCTACAAGCCGAGCCTGAAGGAAGGACCACGGCCTGCACAACCGTGTTTACGGTAACGAACAGCTGGTTGACAGACCAAACGAGCCGCCCAGCTCTCCGGAGTTAACCCTATTGTTCACAGAGCGAACGCAGAGGTTAGCTAACCGCTTGTTGACTGTGGACGTTTCTTCGAACTTCATCGCCCTTGGACAACATTTCCTCACCATGGTCAGAGGTTAGGTTTGGGCAGATTAACAGTTAGGATGAAATAATCTGAACATTTTCATTCTATGAAGTTTTGTTTTTGTGGAACCTGGCTATCTTAGTGCTAGTAGGCTAGCTACAGCACGCGCCGGTTTTGTGTTATTTGTATGTTTTAAAGTTAAGATAAACTTTATTTAAAGGGTGGTTTTAAACAGAACATTGCTCATAACGCGCCGTCCGCGCTTATGCATTTTAACCCTTTTATTAATCCTGGTATTTTAAAGGTATGTGTTGATTCTGGTGCTAAGCTATCCGCTTCTTTGTTAGCTTAACAGCTAACCGGAAAGAACACGTGGTTACTACATATAACATGCTACAGATAGCATGTATGATAGAGACTCCACAGCGACTTGCAGCTGTACCTGCCGCAAAAGATGGCTCTACAAAGTACTGACTTTAGAGGGAATGAACAGTTTCACCCATCAAAGTCTTCTGTTATTTTGTCCTATTTGTTGTTTCCTTCAGAATAAAAAAATGTATACATTTTCAAAGTTGTAGCCATGTTCTGAAAATGAAATGGTGCAAACTCTCAAACAATCCATGTTTATTCCAGGTTGTGAGGCAGCAAAATGTGAAAAATGCCAAGGGGATGAATACTTTTACAAGTCACTGTACTTCTCCATGGCGGTTTTCAAAAGCATGCAGAAAAAATGGTGCTCTTTAAAAAGTGAGAACTGATATTACTTTAATACAAATTCTAAACTGTGGTAAATAGAAAGTTACATTTAAAAAGCAAACAAGATATGAATCTTGGTATACTTTGATATACAGATCTACTGCCAACATGAATCACTAGAATGTCAAATGGATAACTGAACAGAAAAAAAAAGGTTTGACAGAGTTGAGTGCTTTTGCCCTCTGCCCATTTTTATTCAGCTGGATATAAGAAATCCTTTTATGCACTGACTTGAGTGCTTCATCATGTTTTTTATTTTTTAATCTCACTGGGTGTTCCACTTAGCTTGCTACACACTGACAAAAGAACACAGAGGACATTGCAACTGTCACAATGTCATACTTCTATGTTTCTTTTTCCCTTAAAAATAATATTACTTTTATCCATTTATTTTGAACACCTGACTTTACTCTCAGCATGTGAAAAGACTTACCACAACTAAAAGTGGTAAGTGGAACAAATGTTTAAATAAATTCATCATTTTACTTCTTTTTACCTTCATCTTCTGTCACTGATGGAGTTTCTTTCATAATTTACATTGTCCTTAACAAAGCATCCTACAAAGATGGCTTTGTGGACTAGGTTTCAGAAGGACACCGCTCTTTTGCAGGTAAACTTTCATAGGGCAGCTACCTAGAACGTGTTAAAAAAAAACAAAAAAACAATTTTAAAGTTTACACAAAATAAAAATGCCATTTTTCAGTCTTGTTCTAAAAAAGTACATTAATAACATTATTTTCCCTAATTCACCATAAAGAAAAAAATGCCAGTGTTATTTATCATAAGCTGGCAAAATCTGGCAGAGAAAAATCATTTTCAGCCAGTTCTTCACTCAAAAAATCCGATTCGACACCTTCCTTTAAAAATGTGCCTGCGTGAAATCTCAGCATAGGTATAAAAAACATGCCAGTCACTCTGTGTGATTGTAAATATATCTATAAACATGTTTTTTTTTTAGACTGTATTCTTTCTTCTTAGGGTTTAGAGGGAATTTTACTTCAGCAATAAAATCAAATTAATAAAAGTAATATTGGAAATGAACAAACACTGCTGCACACTCTTAGAAGCTATTAGTTTGTTCAAAACTGAATGTAAATTGTTGAATGTGTTCAGTGTGTAGTATTTTCCAGCTCTGAGAGGCATATCAGTATCAAATAACAACACCGGGAAGATAACAATGAGGTCCAAAAGAAACTTGTGTTGTTAAATTTGTAGAATTATCAGGATTTGCAATTACATTGCATTTCTGTTAAGTTGAAATTAGCATTATAACCCAACAGTTAGATACAGAGATGATTTAGATTCTCCTGTCCTTTGCTGATTTTAGCCTACATATCAGAAATAATTGATGATCACCTGCATGTCCACTCCAATATCTTTGCATATATCTCCTGGCTTGAGGTTATGGAAGAAAGATATATTTAGAACCTTTTTACATGCCTTACATACCTGCTGTTCATAGACATTAGCAAAGGCACAATGACTGTAAATATTAACTTTGATATGCTCATATTAAACAGTCAATTTAACCTTTGAAATTTAGTAGAACTAGGAATACATCATTCAGCTTTATATTTATGTTTATGCATTTGAGTCTGTAGTCAAAGTTTCATTATGTGTAGATGCAAACATGCTTTAAACAGCAACAAAGTATTTTGTATCATACAACAAACATAATGTCCTGCCGGGAAAAAGAAGAAAAGACTGTTGGTGCACATGAATTATCTGCATAGTTTTTGTTCCCTCACTTGTTCCCTCACGCCAGTAAACCAAGATAGATTTTTAAGTGTTAAACTTCTCTTGTCTCGTCACTTTTTCAGCAATTCTCACGTTCTTGTGTAATCATAGAGGCATGCTGCATCTCTCTGTCACTTTTTCCATTTTATTTTAAATTGGTGTGCAATATCTACCCACCAGCTGTCAAGAGAGAGCTCAGAGCCAACCAATTACTGTCGAGGCAGTCTTACACCAAGAGTACCCAGCCCGACACGCAAAACCTCCCAGAGGGCTTGTCCAAGGTCCTGTTGTGATGAGGGGAGGGGGTCAATGCAAGTCAACCTTAGGGTGGTCCCCCTTGTCCTCTGCTATAACTTCCCCTAAAATGGATCTGACACACATGAACAGCCTATGACCACAAGGTGATGAGTGGGAGGAGAGTAAAGGAAGAAAAGCTAGAAGAGAATATGTTGCTGTTAAGGGGGGCTGAGCATTAGGGCGCCAAAAAACTTTGGAGAAAGAGTGAAGAGTGTGATCAAGTAGTAATGAAGCAGATTATACATCAAACATGTCCTTCCAGTGAATCTAAGGAATGTAGTAATTTAAATGAAGGGGATTTGTAGGCAATCAATAATAGAAACAAGTCAAGTGAGAGACGGTTTTCAGATGGAAAACTGGACTGGCATGGCTGCAAGTCCTTAGTTGTCCTTTAGGTAAGGCAGACTTGATTCTGTTTTTGTTTAGTAGCTGTCAACCATGCAGCAGTATATACTTCACATTTAAGACATTATTCATTTAAAAAGAAAATGATAAAACCTAACAAGTTACTCTCAATGTACAAACTATTTAATGCAAAAAAAAAACTTAAAATATGTTTATTTTCCAAACCAACAATACATTTATGCTCATTTTCTAGAGTCAAATTTTAAAATGTTTTTTTCATGGCAGCATGTATATTCTTGATATATGTTCTTATTCTATTCCTCTTTAAGCTTTCTGCCTCTGATTTCCCCACATGTCTCTTATTGGCAGTAGTTCCTCTTCAACTGAATTTTATTATGTTGACAACCCCTTACAAAGGACATTTAGGATTCATGCAAACTGATCCGGCATTTTGCTCATGATTTGTTGCTGTTGTTTACAGCCAAAAAAATTTAAACACATGAAAATAGAGGCAATAAAAACTTGGCAAAAAATCTTATGTATGAATTTAAATCAATTATACACTCACCGACCACTTTATTAGGTACACCTTGCTAGTACCGGGTTTTTGTTGTCCGATGAGCTAACCCCTCCCTCCTACTTCCCCATGTCTAAAGGGATTGCTCAATCCAGCTCTCCATTTAACGGGTCCGGACATCCCTAAACCTGAAAGATCTTACTAAATAAGTTTACTGAAAGTTCTGTTTAAGCTGGTGTCGGGAAATGACTCACCTAGCCTCTGACACCCTTCATCCAAGTCTCGCCCTTCTTCAACTGGAGGTTCGGGCGACCGAGTAGCCTATCGCAGTCATCCACACCTTCGACAGTCACTTTTGTTCACGGCTGCTCATTCCCTAATTTACAACTGGCACTTGGTATATGGGCTAGGTTCATTTTAGTAGTTCAGCACGAGCCCCAAGGGTGCTGTTTTAACAAACTTGACCAAGGCAACATAAAAAAACCTCCTAAAAATATCTTAGAAACAGGCCGCAAGACTTTTTACCACCAATGAAAAACCAACAATACGGTGACTCAAATAATTGAATGTCCACGAATTAACTAGAATTTTATATGCTTTCTTTAATTAGTAATGCTTTTGCAGGGGTCAGTAACAGCTTAAATTCTGCAACACAAAATAATTTCAATAATAGAAATGAATCAATCAACTCAACCTGTCTTTCCCTGATGCTGAAACTAGTGGGTTTGAAAAGGCTTTGAAGACGGAGGCTCGTCCATGCGCCTAATGGAGAAGGATTCTTCTGGTAACAACGAGTGGTTTCTTGAAGGGAATACGACTTAATCTTCAGTTTTCTTCCTTTAAGTGGCAGACATTGATGCCCCAGACATTGGTGGTTAAACAGGATCTTCGTTGTTATTTGTCTCTGAAGACAGTGGTTTCCAGAGGCTGAAGAGTTGAAGGAATCCCGGGGACATAAATTAAGTTGTTTCAGGACTTCCAGAAGCCTGAACCTTGGAGCAATCAGTTGTTCACCGATCAAGTTCACTTCTGTTGTCTGGATAAAAAGGCTTTAGATGAAATCGGATTCTCAATTTTAAGGCACAGTCCTTTCTGGGCTCACGGGTTGATCTTCTTTTTTAATGCAGTCGATCAGTTGGGCTGTGTCTCTGTTCCTTTTCCATCCAAGCTTAGTTTCTCCGTCTGAACTTGTTCGCTGGTCTTCTGCAAGGAAACAACCCCGTTTCTGCTTTCAGCATTGTTTTTTATAGCGCTTGATGCCTTCACTGGTCAGGCCCTTATTAGGCTTCTTAGTTATTGCGCAGCTTTTTCAGCTTAGCTTCTTGCTCATTGCTCAATACTTTAGTCATGGTCTTTTGAGACCTACTGATCCTGCCTTTCAGCTTTGGAGATGCCCAAAAATAGCCATGCTGGTCTGTAGTCGCATCCTCCCGTTGTTGTCAGCATGCAGCTGGCTCTCGTCACTCCTTGTCATCCTACAGTTCTTTCCCTAATCTGCTCAGTTTTAAACTTTACACAGTATTACACATTTCATTCTTCAGCTTTCAGCATTCTCTTTAAAACACTGTTGCAAAACCAACACTTCATTCTTTTTATTCATGCTTTACAAATGATTAATGTTATATTTCCTTCATATATAGCTAACTGAGAATGCCAAACCTTAATGTATTTCTTCTAACTCTCAGTTCTTAACCACATTTCAATCATACATCTTTTAACTTGTTAATCATAGACTACTAATTTCATTCAATACATGTAAAATAATATTAAATCATCATACCTCATTTTGTTGGATATACTTGTAGAATATAAAAGCATCATACATCAATTCATTGAATATTCTTGTTTATATTTCTGCTAGAGATAAGACAGATAACATGTGGCAAATAATACTTGGCTCCACACAGGCTTCTCCAGTCTCTCAGCTGAGAATGAGATCATGCTTGTTTCACTCTTTACTGCTTCAACTGTGTGTTTTAATCATCATTGCATGCGTTACACATAAGGATCTAAGGATTTTTATTGTAACTGTTATGGAGTTAACTGTGAGCAGTTACTATATGTTGCATGGATTGCATGGAAAGATCTCACCTTATTTTGACAGGTTGGACCCCCTTTTGCTTTCAAACCTGCCTCAGTCCTTCCTGGCATAAATTCAACAAGGTACTGGAAAGATTCCTCAGAGAGTTTGGTCCATATTGACATGATAGCATCATACAGATGCTGCAGATTTGTCGGCTGCACATCCACGATGCGAATCTCCCGTTCCACCACATCCCAAAGGTGCTCTATTGGATTGAGATCTGGTGGCTGTGGAGGCCATTTGGGTACAGTGAACTCATTGTCATGTTCAAGAAACCAGTCTGAGATGATTTGTGCTTTATGAAATGGTGCGTTATCCAACTGGATGGGTACACTATGGTCTTAAAGGGATGGACATGGTCAGCAACAATACTCAGGTAGGCTGTGGTGTTGGCAGGATGCTCAATTGGTACTAAGGGGCCCAAAGTGTGCCAAGAAAATAGCCCCCACACCATTACACCACCACCAGCCTGAACTGTTGATACAAGGCAGGATGGATCCATGCTTTCATGTTGTTGATGCCAAATTCTGACCCTACCATCCGAATATCGCAGCAGAAATCAAGACTCATCAGACCAGGCAACGTTTTTCCAATCTTCTATTCTCTAACTTTGGTGAGCCCGCGCGAATTGTGGCTTCAGTTTCCTGTTCTTAGCTGACAGGAGTGGCACCCAGTGTGGTCTTCTGCTACTGTAGCCCATCCGCCTCAAGGTTCGATGTGTTGTGCGTTCAGAGATGTTCTTCTGCATGCCTTGGTTGTAACGAGTGGTTATTTGAGTTACTGTTGCCTTTCTATCAGCTCGAACCAGTCTTGCCATTCTCCTCTGACCTCTGGCATCAACAAGGCATACAGAACTGCCACTCTCTGGATATTTTCTCTTTTTTGGACCATTCTCTGTAAACCCTAGAGATGGTAGTGCATGAAAATCCCAGAAGATCAGCAGTTTTTGAAATACTCAGACCAGCTCATCTGGCACCATCAACCATGCCACGTTCAAAGTCACGTAAATCACCTTTCTTCCCCATTCTGATGCGTGGTTTGAACTGCAGCAGATTGTCTCGACCATGTCTACCTGCCTAAATGCACTGTGTTGCTGCCATGTGATTGGCTGATTAGAAATTTGCCTTAAGCAGTTGGTGTCCCTAATAAAGTGGCCAGTGAGTGTATGTAAATTAGTGTAACATTTACACACGATTTTATAATTCTGCTTTAGTTTCCACATTTTTACAGATTTAGCTGTCTTAGTTTAATCTTATTTTCCAAATGCACAGCACTAAAAAACATTGTGTTAGCAGCTCTACTTTACATAGCAAGGACTTCTCAATATTTTTTTGTTCTCTTTTATGGACTTATCCAATTGAATCCCTTACTGATAAATGGATAAAGGTAAAAACAATATGTTTGCTTTATAACCATCTATTAAATATTTAACTAAATATTTTTTTTAATTTGCAGAGGATAATTGTCAGGGTAATTCCTGAAGAAAGCATGTGAGTCAAATACAGTGATTTGTATTTGTGCAGTAGTTTAATTATTTTAGACAAAGAACGTTTTAAATTCACATGCATAGACAGCAGTGATTTTAGGGATGTGGGATTCATTTGCAGTCTGGTGACTGGAGCTAGGAGGGACTGCTACACAAAAGACTGGGCTGCTTGTGAATGCTTTGGGAAGGGGGAGGGGCCTATGCCAGCACCTGCTCAGAAGAAAAAAATGACACATGCTTTTACATCAATCTCGAAATAACACCAGAAAAATGTTACATGTTTTACTGGTCACTCCTTTAAAAAATAATCATTAGAGGGGTCTGAATGCTTGCTAAATATAGCGATATGGTGCTAATGTATCTAACCAAACAGAGACACAACAGCAAATGTCTTCCAAATAATATGTTGTTATGAAATAAGCCTATTTGCATGTTTAATTTAGTTTTTTTTTTTGTTGTCTAAAAAGGTGCAAATCTCTTAAGTGTATACAGCTGTATGCTACTTTCTTAATAAATGCCGCCACTGTCAACAGCTTCACAAATACAATCACAGAAAGAAGGGGCCTTCACACCCCAACTGGATGATAATGCACTTTCCTTAAAAAGTAGGCCATCCTTTTGCTAATTGTTATTTTAAATACTATTAATTTTGGTTGTTGTGATATCTTGGAGGAACTTCTGCTGGAAATCCAACCTAAGTTGGAATTAGTTGGACTTAGCTGGAATGAAGTGGATTCAAGACACTGACATTATAGTCTAAAACATTTAACCTGAAGCTGACAGTCAACAGACCAAAATACAACAAATTTACTCAAACACATAGATACTAGATGCTGTCTGATTTTAAATTCTGACATTTCTGTAGATGAACATAAATAGCATATTTCAAATTATTATTAAGTGAAGCAGCCTACTTTATGAAGCACATTTTAAAGGAGCCTCTAATTAAGGAAGATCTACAGGCACGATATAAATCTTCTGTTTTACTTTTTGGGAAGTGCTTTTCTGATTAGGAGCCAATCATATGCACCCTGCTGTCTAAAATGTTAAACACTTCACATGCACCTAGACCTTGAGCTGACTCTGAGAGTCTATTAAAACACCACTGACCTCCCAAATCTGGTAAGTGTAACTAAAGAAAGCTATCAGGGGAAGCAGCCGTAGACATGGTGAGTGAACCAAATGGAAATTTAAATGGAAACCTGGGAGCTGCATTGTGTGCCAGTGGAAACCTAAATGAACACTCCTCTTGCCCTGTGACTTCAGCAGATCTGGCAATTTATCGTACTGGGGTTATTCTACAAAAATCGTATGAAAACACACACTATTCACAAAATTATGTAGAAGACTTGGGCAAGGTCTATAGCGGTTTGTAGTAATAAAAAATCTGTTAATACAAACATGGGAATTGGGGTAAAAACTACATATATGTATTATTTTTTCTAAAATGATTTTCCTAAATATGAACCCATGTGTCTCTAAAATAAGTACTGAGGTAGTTGGACTAAGACAAAGCATCATAAAGCAGTAAAAACACCATTAGTGAAGTTTTCCATATAAATGGATCCAACTAGTCAATTCAAGTGAATTCAATTCAGTTTATTTATATAGTGCCAATTCACAACACATGTTGTCTCAAGGCACTTCACAAAGTCAGGTACATTCCAATTAATCCTAACCATTGAACAGTGCAGTCAGATTCAGTTATTTATTCAAATTGGATAAAAGTAAAAGGAAACCCAGCAGATTGCATCGAGTCAGAGACTTGTAGCAGTCACTCCTCCTAGATGAGCATGTAGCGACAGTGGACAGTCACTGGTGTTGACTTTGAAACAATCCCTCATAATGAGCATGCATGTAGCGACAGTGGAGAGGAAAAACTCCCTTTTAACAGGAAGAAACCTCCAGCAGAACCAGGCTCAGTGTGAGCGGCCATCTGCCACGACTGACTGGGGGTTTGAGAACAGAGTAGAGACACAAAAAGAACATAGAAGCACTGATCCAGGAGTACTTTCTATGGGAAGGAAAAGTAAATGTTAATGGATGTAGCTCCTTTAGTCTTTACATCTAGAAAGAAAGAACAGATAAACTCTGAGCCAGTTTTCAAGGTTAGAGTATTAAAGAGAGCACATATACAGGTCCTTCTCAAAATATTAGCATATTGTGATAAAGTTCATTATTTTCCATAATGTAATGATGAAAATTTAACATTCATATATTTTAGATTCATTGCACACTAACTGAAATATTTCAGGTCTTTTATTGTCTTAATACGGATGGTTTTGGCATACAGCTCATGAAAACCCAAAATTCCTATCTCACAAAATTAGCATATCATTAAAAGGGTCTCTAAACGAGCTATGAACCTCATCATCTGAATCAACGAGTTAACTCTAAACACCTGCAAAAGATTCCTGAGGCCTTTAAAACTCCCAGCCTGGTTCATCACTCAAAACCCCAATCATGGGTAAGACTGCCGACCTGAGACTGCTGTCCAGAAGGCCACTATTGACACCCTCAAGCAAGAGGGTAAGACACAGAAAGAAATTTCTGAACGAATAGGCTGTTCCCAGAGTGCTGTATCAAGGCACCTCAGTGGGAAGTCTGTGGGAAGGAAAAAGTGTGGCAGAAAACGCTGCACAACGAGAAGAGGTGACCGGACCCTGAGGAAGATTGTGGAGAAGGGCCGATTCCAGACCTTGGGGGACCTGCAGAAGCAGTGGACTGAGTCTGGAGTAGAAACATCCAGAGCCACCGTGCACAGGCGTGTGCAGGAAATGGGCTACAGGTGCCGCATTCCCCAGGTCAAGCCACTTTTGAACCAGAAACAGCGGCAGAAGCGCCTGACCTGGGCTACAGAGAAGCAGCACTGGACTGTTGCTCAGTGGTCCAAAGTACTTTTTTCGGATGAAAGCAAATTCTGCATGTCATTCGGAAATCAAGGTGCCAGAGTCTGGAGGAAGACTGGGGAGAAGGAAATGCCAAAATGCCAGAAGTCCAGTGTCAAGTACCCACAGTCAGTGATGGTCTGGGGTGCCGTGTCAGCTGCTGGTGTTGGTCCACTGTGTTTTATCAAGGGCGGGGTCAATGCAGCTAGCTATCAGGAGATTATGGAGCACTTCATGCTTCCATCTGCTGAAAAGCTTTATGGAGATGAAGATTTCAATTTTCAGCATGACCTGGCACCTGCTCACAGTGCCAAAACCACTGGTAAATAGTTTACTGACCATGGTATCACTGTGCTCAATTGGCCTGCCAACTCTCCTGACCTGAACCCCATAGAGAATCTGTGGGATATTGTGAAGAGAACGTTGAGAGACTCAAGACCCAACACTCTGGATGAGCTAAAGGCCGCTATCGAAGCATCCTGGGCCTCCATAAGACCTCAGCAGTGCCACAGGCTGATTGCCTCCATGCCACGCCGCATTGAAGCAGTCATTTCTGCCAAAGGATTCCCGACCAAGTATTGAGAAGTATTGAGTGCATAACTGTACATGATTATTTGAAGGTTGACGTTTTTTGTATTAAAAACACTTTTCTTTTATTGGTCGGATGAAATATGCTAATTTTGTGAGATAGGAATTTTGGGTTTTCATGAGGTGCATGCCAAAATCATCCGTATTAAGACAATAAAAGACCTGAAATATTTCAGTTAGTGTGCAATGAATCTAAAATATATGAATGTTAAATTTTCATCATTACATTATGGAAAATAATGAACTTTATCACAATATGCTAATATTTTGAGAAGGACCTGTAATTAGTTACAGTAAAAGCTCAGTCAGTAGCTATGTCTAAGAGAGAGAAAGGGTTAAACACTGAAAGACAGGGCCAAGTGGATCATCGGCAGAGGGTGAGCATTAAGTTGTTGACAGCAGAAGCTTGGATGATGCCCCTCTGCAGAAAGGTGTCACAGGTAGACACAGAAGAGAAAAGAGAGATAACATAAAGTTAACAGCTGAAATAACAGCAAATAATGCAAAATTGGAGAGTAGTGTGAGAATGTAGCGAATAGAGTAAAAGTGGTCTTATGTCTTCCAGCAGCCTAAGCCTATAGCAGCCTAACTCCAGAGATAGGTCAGGATAACCTAAGTCACTCTAACTATAAGCTTTATCAAAAAGGAAAGTTTTAAGCCTAGCTTGAGAAGTAGACAGGGTGTCTGCCTCACGGACTAAAACGGGGAGCTGGTTCCACAGGAGGGGAGCCTGATAACTAAAGGATCTGCCTCCCATTGTACTTCTAGAGACTCTAGGAACCACCGGTAAACCTGCAGTCTGATAACAAAGTGTTCTGTTAGAAATATAAGGAACAATCAGATCTCTGATGTATGATGGAGCAAGATCATTAAGGGCTTTATATGTGAGGAGGAGAATTTTAAATTCTATTTTGGATTCAACAGGGAGCCAATGAAGGGAAGCTAAAATAGAAGAATTTTCATCAAAACTCTTGCTGCAGCATTTTGACTCAGCTGAAGGCTTTTAACAGCATTTTGTGGATATCCTGAGAGTCAAGAATTGCAATAGTCCAGCCTCGAAGTAACAAATGCATGGACTAGTTTTTCAGCGCCACTCCTGGATAGGATATTTCTAATTTTGGCAATGTTCCAGAGGTGAAAGAAGTAAATCCTTGAAACTTGTTCAATATGGGATTTAAATGACATGTCGTGGTCAAAAATAAATAAATAAATAAATAAATTTATTAGAACTGAACTGCTGGCCCATACTGACAGCCTTGCCACAACACTTACTGGTAATGCGGGGAATATTCCTTTAAAACCTACAGACGTCTCCACAAGAGTTTAGAGCTTTATGGCACCCTAATTGCCTTACCCCTAACCTTCTGGTTAGGGGAGCCTCACTCAACTGTACAGGGAGGGGACTCTACTGGTGAATTACTGTTCACCCATGCACAGCATGGCATCAACCGCGCAAGTGAGGTCCATACACCTCCCTGATCCCCTTTGTCCCCAGTAGAAAATTGTTAGTTTTAACCTTTGTTAGGGTTATGATTATTGATTGATTAATCTTGATCAATAATTATAATTACAAATCATAATCTGACAAAATCAATTTCTTAACCAAAAATCCTCATTTATGAATCGAGACCAGAGATGTTTCTGGTGTTGTAATTGTGGCTCAACGCCTCTGACAATTACAACCGTTGAATACTCCGTAATAATTAATAACTATTGCCGGAGATGTCACTGTTTAATCGACCGTTTCTGCGAAAACGTGTGGAACTTGAACCTTATTTTGACTGACACATCACTTTTTGCACACAATGAAACACAAAACGCTCTCTCTTCATCTATGTGAATATTTATTAATTTTCACCTACTCAACATGCAAAATTCTACAAACACAGGGGTAACAAATCTAAATAAGCAAAATCAACAAACGGTAGTGGGTATGTATTGAATCAACCAGCAGTTTATGGCACTACAGACGAAGGAAAATGAGGATATGAGTGGTGGTGTGGTGGCGAATGGTGGGGGTTGGAGCACAGCTTCGACTGTCCTTTATGGTCTTCTGATCATAAAACTTCCCCCTAACTCCTGAGCACAAAGGATTCTAACTTTTGGCGGCAAGCTAGCACAGTGAGATTGAAGACAAAGGGAAATGGAGAATTTTACCATGAGGTCGTTTTAACAGTCCAGTCTTGCAACGCACCCGCGTTGACTCTCAGATAGTAAAACACAAACAGCTCTAGGACCGCGGCGGATCCCGACATCAACATAACACATCAAAGTTTCAATAAGCAAGGTTACATGCACATATTATTCAGAACACATGAGATCCTAACCAGCGATTCTGATCGCTTCTACAACCTCTGACCCTGCCCAGGCCTTCTAATAAAGAAATAAAAGATTAAATTAAAAAAATGGGTTTTACTTGGTGTCGTCTTCTTCCTGAGCGAGGGAATTCGAGCGAGGAAAAGTGGGGGTAAGTTAATTGTGCGTCCACAATTAACTTCAGGGAAAGCGGTCAGTCTTCGTCCTTTGGTCTTCTTGACAAAAAGGAAAAATATGATCTGACCATCAAAGTCGACTTGGAAATGAAACACGGTAGCGGTTCGTCTCTCCGAAACTCCGTGTTCTCAGTTACGTGTTTAACTCACGTTTTCGATCGGCAAAGTGAAATCTCTGGCCTTCTTAGTCCAAAAACCTCAGTTATGAATTGTTCGTTGTCCAACGAGAGAGAATGAATGAAACTCTGCAAAGAGCTCTTCTCTTGAAGTGGCGCGCTTCAGTCACTAGACCGGTTTCTAGCAGAAGGCGAGTTTTCAAACATGAGCGCCTTCCTATATAGCGTCCTGTGACGTCAGACTTGGGACGCCCAGTCATATCAGTCGCAATGCTCGATGGGATATGTAGGAGCGGGCTGTCCTGGGTACAAAATGGCCGATGCCATTGGAGGGGCACAGTGACGTCCAACAACGTGCAGATAGTCCAATACTCAGCAAACAAGTGGTCCAACACCTTTTAGTTAAAATTTAAGAAGTCCTTATTATTATTAACCCTTTTATTATTTTCTCTATTTCTGCTTTTTTTTTATATTTAGCAATTTAATTTATAGGCCTTTGGTTATAATTATCAAATTACTATTAAGCAAATTAATATTGATGATAATTAATTAAATTATGTTGATTCATTGTTTCTCACTGTCTCTTGAAGAAAAAAAAAATTGGTTCTTTTGGATTCCAGTGCTGAGTCTCCAAGAACACTCAGCAGTCCTCCATCCCTTAACACTAAAAGGGTTTGAGGCAGGGAAGCTCTTCCCAGGTTGATTAGACACTCCTGCCGATGTCCTCGGAAGAACCCAGTCAAGAAATCCCATCTTTGTTGCCATTTGTTGGAGAAAATTCGTTTTTACCAAGACAGAGACCAATGATTGTCACTCAGAATCAGCTTTATTATAATCTTGCAAGAGAGAAGAATTTTTTACAGTATTGGAGATGCGCTCAGTAGTGCTGCCAAATCGTTCTGCCTAGACAAATCAAAAGTTCTCCTTATAAGCTACAAAAGTTTTCAAGGTAACTCATGCGGCCCAGACAGACGTGGTGAAACCTGTTGTCCTAGACATGTTGACAATGGAAATGGAACCTTACACAGTGTGGCATACATGTTATCTCACACAAGTGAAAAGGAGAAGGTTGAAAAACCATCTCTGTAAGACTGAACAGAACCATCTGTCCTAACCCTGGAGGGAGAAGAGAATAACACAGAAGGGTTTGAATAGTTTTATCAGATCCTGCAGTGTATCTAGTAGAAAAGAAAGCAAGGCACTAAAGTTTTCCATAACCCTTTCTAACTGGTTGGGCTCATCAGGATTTATGGATAAGTAAAGCTGAGTATCATCAGCGTAACAGTGAAAATTTATCCAATGCTGCCTGATAATTTTACCTATTGGAAGCATGTATATATAGTGGAGAGAATTGGCCCAAGCACTGAACCTTGTGGTACTCCACAATTAACCCTGGAGTTTGAAGATGATTTATCATTTATATGAACTGTTGGGACCCAGCCATGGTTACAACATGAAAGTCCGGTACAAACTTTTCTGGAACTTTCAAAATAAATCGCATTAACCTACTTCCACCACAGCCAGGAAAAAGGGGCAACAGCGGACTTCCTTGATGTCACTGTCCAAATAAAAGCACAGCTCCTGCTTCATCCTGTGTCTTCTACGCGGGTCTCCAGGGGTCCTTACAGGGAGACACAGCACGCTAATGTCTCTTGGCTGCCAAACAGACATAACTCTTCAAACTGGATCCAAGCGGGTCATTCATGAATGGGGTAATTAACGTACAAGCGTGGCTTGACTTTTCTCTCTGAGGTCTACTGTTATAGAGAGTTCCCAGCAGAGACCCTGTCTCTATGACGCCGAGTGGAGCAGTTTTCCCAGTCTGAAGGAAGGACAATGGGACCGCTTCACTGTGGCTACCGCAGTAACGTGCAGTATGGCCGGCCAACAGAGCGAGCCGCCACGGCTACGGAGGTTAGCTGCAGCTAACCCTTTGTTCACTGTGGATATTTTCTTCAAACTTCGTCACCCTGGACAGCTTTTCCTTAGCACAGTTCACCTGAGAGGTTAGGTTTGGGCAGAGAGACGTAATTTAGAATGAAATAATCTAAACATTATTTTTGTTTTATGAAGTTTTGTTTGTGTTGAAACTCACCTATCTTAGTGCTAGCAGATTAGCTGTCAGCACACGACCTCAGTTTGTGTGTTCTGTGTTTGTGTTGGTTTTAAAAGTTGAGAAAAACTTTATTTAAAGGGTGATTTTAAACACAGAAGATCGGCCATAACGTGCTGTCCATGCTTATGCATTTTAACCCCTTTTATTAGTGGTATTTTAAAGGTATATGTGTGATTCTGATGATAAGCTATAAGCTTCTTTTGTTAGGTTTAACTGCTAACAGCTAAAAACACGTGCTTGCCTGCTAAAGATCGTTTACCCAAGAAGGTTGTTGGTTTTCAATCCAGTAAAATAATATTTCCCTAAATATTATTTTACCAAACTTGAAAAAGTAAACACCATTAAGCCCATTTCTCCAGAAAGATTTGGTTCTTATTCAAAATAATATTTCTTTAAAAATTATTTTACTAAATACAGGCAGCTAATTAAACACTGTTGAGAATTGGTCATCCAGAAGGTTGGTTTTATTCATTCTTATAATATTATTTTATTAAAATATTTTATCTGATCTCGCATTGTGAATGGTTGTTTAAAGGTATGCCAATTATTGCCTAAGTTAGTTCCAAGACTAACTTCACTTCACTTCCAGATTCTTCAAGATAATCCTTGGTTCTCAAACATTGCATGGTAATGTTGCATCACTTTTTCGGACATGGTTTTCAACCATCTTTGATAATCTTGTTTATATTGTACATAGCCATTAGTCTTCCTTTTTCTTTAATTCTGCTTGTTTAGTTGGATAGTTTTAGCATAGTAAAGAGTTTGTTGATTGAAATATGTTTGACTTTGAATTGATTTATTTTTGTAAATAAATTCTTGTATTTTAAGAAATTGTGTGAATTCATTCTGTGTGTGTGCAGAGTTTTGCTGCTCAATAATGTCAGAGCATGGCTCATCCCTTTCAATTTTGTCCTAATACCACCGCCTTATTGGGCTGGTATTCACAGGACAACCATTAACAGACTGAAATATTTAATAAATATTAAAATATGAATATTAAAAAAATAAATAATATATTCATATTCATAATTACAAGAGAACAAACAGGAATCTGACAGACAAATAAGATTTAAACCAGCCTAGTGCTGTTCCCCTGATCCCTACAGCATATTCCAGCCTTTCTAAGAGAATATTGTGATCGACTATATCAAATGCAGCACTGAGATCTAACAGGACAAGTACAGACACAAGTCCATTATCTGAGGCTAGGAGAATATCATTAGTGACTTTCAGCAGAGCTGTTTCAGTGCTAGTCTGTTTAGAGAATGGGTGAAGGTTCAAATAAGATTCAGGTGAATGCTGTTTAACAATGTGAGGATTGTTACCTATTTTACCTGGTTGTACTTGTAATGTGGAATCTTCCTGGAACATGAAAGTCTGTATACCATCTATTTTGCATGAGCATGTTTTTTTAAGAATTATAAAGGAAGCATGTTCATATCATCAGGGCTGCATCAGACTAATTCTGATGCAGCCAGCTTATGAGTTAATATTTTCAAAGTTAGTTTAGAATTGCAAGTTTTTTCTTATACGTGATTACACAACATATTTGATCCTACCTCATTGTACCTGTCATTCACATTCCACCTCTGTTTACCCCCTGCCTCAGTAACTGTTCCCATCCTTATCCCTTTGGAATCATTTGCCTGCTCATTTATGCCAGTTCTCTCCATCACATCACAACGAGAATCCCGATTAAGACATTGTAAACTGATTATCTTGAGAAAAGTCCTACCAACATCATCCACTCCCAGAAATAGGCAAAATATGTTTTTGAGTTTTTTCCCCTTTCAGTGTCTGAAATGACATACAACATACACTTTTATGTGTGTTGCCTGGTTTGACAATAAGGCACCTGTTTCATTGCTGGATGCTTGTACATAATTGCTTGCCTTTTTTATGTGACTGTTGTTAAGTGGTTGGCAACGTCGGTCGCAATCAAGACCTGATTATCTACATGGCGTGAAAACGATCCATGGAAAATTGGTCTTAGATTGTGATGCATACAATAGCAGCAAGCCTCACTTGGAGTCAGTTTTGACTCTAGGCTGTCATCTATGATTTAGCTGTAGCTGAGCTCAGCTGCAAGGCAGGAGAACCAAGGTGCTTTAAGGTACAAATCCCAGCTTAGGTTTTCTGTAAAAATTAAACAGCTACAACAATTATTTGTGGTCCATTTTAACTTTAACCAGAATGAAAAAAGAGCCATTTTAGAGCATAATGTGTTTTACAATCATCAACTAACTATAATGCACTCGCTTTAAAAATACGAGTTGAACCTGCCCATTGCACATATTGAAAGCGCTACGCATCAAGCACTTTATACCATGTGCTTTATGTTTCTGCATCATTTGACTCTGGTATGCATGCACATGTGTTTTTGTATTTATTATAATTATTACATGTACCCTGCAAATGAACAACAGATGAAAATGATCTGTCTTGCTTACTCTGGCATAGTTACATCTGCAACTGTCATCTATGTTCGTTGATATGCATGTCCCTTTCAAATAAGACAGTCAAATGTTCAGAAAGCAGGATTAAAACATAACTTTTTGTTTAATAACTAAATCTGGAATATGTGTGTGGAAGCCTCTATCTTCTCGTTTTGTTTTTTGTGTCTGTTCCATTTAATCTCTATTTCAGCTCACGCTTTACCAGTGAGCAAACGTGCCTTACAAAAAGGCTAACCTAAAATTGCTATATCATTGGAAAAGTGAAGGCGTATATTCTTATGTTGCTTTTATGTTTTATCCCTGAAGATTATAGAATGCGTTAGAAATGATTGTTTTGATAATTCAGAAACTTGCCTTTATAACAATGTAGTGGTTAGAAGAGAAAAGAATCTGGCCAAATAAAAAGCTACATTAAATACAGAATTAAAAGGCTTGTCTATGCAGGAAGGATAAATGCAGACTCGGTTTTAATGTGCAGTTTTTCCTGAGGCCCTTCCTCCTCACCTGCTCCCTTCATCTAATTATCTGTGTTTTCCTTGTTCTTTCTCTTTTATTCGGGTTTTTCCTTCCTGTAGTTTGGCCAGAAACTGGCCAAACTACATGGCATAGATCCATCTTTTCCTGTATCAGTGGTTCAGGCTGCTGGTGGTGGTGGTAGAATGGGTAGTACCCTTTCACATATTACCATGTCACACTTTGAGCCTTTAGTAACAATTGAACAACCTTGAAATGCTAGATAAAACCTGAATATTGTTGCTGACTATGTCCATCCATTTATCACCACAGTTTACTGCTGATGGCTACATCCAGAAGGATAAAACACCATGTTACAAAGCTCAAAGCATCTTAAACTGGTTCCATGAACATGTCAATGAGTTTACTGTACTCCTATGGCCTTCACAGTCTTTCCTTCCTTCCGCCATCACATATCTGTTTTGAAGAAAGCACCTCAGGTGTCAGAGAATGACAAAGTGACAAGTTGAACGTTTATGTCACAACTAAACCCCATTCTGTAACACTGATCACCGTGTCGTTTTTCTCGACATGGTGAGATGGCTGTGAGTGTGAAGTTATTAACTGAGATCGAAAAATAACGATGAGGTTGAAGTAGAAACAGATTATGTTTGATTAGACATGTCACATCCAATCACAGTCATATCATGGAGCTGATGAACTCGTACAAATATTGACGACAGTGAAATTCCAATTTGAATTTGTAATATTTTTCATTTGACTGAATAAATGTGTGAATGTTGCAGCCATTTAATGCAGAGAACTTCAAGCTGACGTTTCTTTGGGAACACCGTTTTTGCTTGAAATGCTTTGATTTGCTCACACATAACCTTAAGTAACTAACTCAAAAGCATTATATCTAATTAAGATCTATGGTTCTTTGGGTGTTATGTAAAACTGAAAACCCTCTGCTGACCCACATCAAAACACAAGTAAAGTAAAGTAACTTTAACTGCTGTTTTAATTAGAGTGCTCTACTTAATTGTGTTCCAAACATCACAAGCTGTTCTCTAGAGACAATTTGCTCTTCTAATGCTGCTCAGATATGGATTTGCTTTTTAGTATGACTTTTTATGGAAGTTTTATTGCATATTCTTGAACGACTCTGGCTGCCTGTATGACAGCAACCATTCACTATAAGGTTAACCCCTGGGTAATCCTGGGTTCGATTCCTGGCCAGGGGTCTTTCTGCATGGAGTTTGCATGTTCTTCCCGTGCATGCGTGGATTCTCAACGGCTTCCTCCCACAGTCCAAAGACATGCCTGTTAGGTTAATTGGTCTCTCTAAATTGCCATTAGGTGTATGAATAAGTGTGTGCATGGTTGTTTGTGTGTTGTTCTGCGATGGACTGGCGACCTGTCCAGGGTGTACCCCGCCCCTTGCCCGTAGACTGCTGGAGATAGGCACCAGCTTCCCTGTGACCCACTATGGAATAAGCAGTAGAAAATGACTGACTGACTGACTAATGATTTTGTTTAGAAATTGTTTTTTCACAGACTTTTCCATTTTGGCTTTATTTTTGTTTCATAAAAAAAAAAAAAAAATATTTATTCCGTTGTAAAACGTCTAGATTATAATCATTTTACATCTTGGTAAAGATCAAAACCTTTAAATTAGCACATGACATATATTTTCCTTTTTACAATGACAGCACCGAACTTTATTCCCCATAATTCCCCAAGGCATATAACGATTCCTCTCAGTTTCCTTAGAGGTTTCTTTATCTCCATCTTCATAGCATTCGCCAATGAGAGTGAATTAACCTTTTTTGTAATGTAATAAAAAATTTAATTTCTGGTGAAGAATAAATAGCACCCACACATTTGCTTCCACCTAAAACATTTTAAAAAACAGACAGGCTTGTTGTACCAGGTGCACATGATTAGAAAATTGTTACTCAGCAATTCGAAAGAGGTTTGACCTATTTAAACCTGAAACATTTATTTTGGTGTGCTACTGAAACGAGAGTGAAAATCATGGCAAAATTGAAACAGCTATTTGAGGCAATCAGAAACAAGAATTGCTTGCTTTCTCTCTGAGGCCTGCAGAAGCAAACTGTCCCAGAGAAGTTCCCTACTGAGAAGCAGTCTTTACGAAGCCAAGCGGAGCGGTCTCCTAGTCTGGAAGGAAGACAGCAGAGACCCCATCACCGTGGTTACGGTAACGTGCAGTGTGGTTAGTGGACAGAATGGGCCGTCTTTCATCCACAGCTACGGAGGTTAGCATTTGTTCACAGACAGAACAGCCGCCACTCCCCACTAAGGAGGTTAGATGAAGCTAACCATTGTTCACTGTGGATACCTTCTTCAAACTTCGTCGTCACCCGGACAACTCCTTAGCATGGTCAGAGGTTAGGTTTGGGCAGAGCAGAATAATATGGAAGTGATTTAGATTGAAATTATCTTAACGTTTTTCATTTTATGAAGTTTGGTTTTGTTTGTGTTGAACTCAGCTATCTTGGTGCTAGCAGATCTGCAGCACACGTGCTCAGGTTGTGTTCTTTGTGTGTTTTTAAAGTTAAGACAAACTTTATTAAAGGGTGATTTTAAACAGAAGATTGATCATAATGCGCCTCCGCGCTTATGCATTTTAACCCTTTTATTAACAGTATTTTTAAAGGTGTGTGTTTGAATCTGGTGCTAAGCTAGCAGCTTCTTTGTTAGCTTAACTGCTCACAGGTAAGGACACGTGCTTGCTGCTAACTAATATTTACCCAGGAAGGTTTAGTTGTCAATCCAGTAAATAATGTGTCCCTAGCATCATTTTACTAAATTTGATAACTAAGTAAACACCATTAAGGCCCAATTCTCCAGAAAGATTTGGCTCTTTCCAAAATATTCCCTTAATAATATTTCTTCAAATATTATTTGAATAAATAAAGGCAGCTAATGAGACACCGTTGAGAAATGGTCATCCAGAAGGTTGGTTTTATTCAGCAGATCATTATTTAAAACATTGTTTTATTAAAATAATATTTTATCTTGCATTGTGAATGGTTGTCGAAACGTTTGCTGATTATTGCCTAAGTTAGTTCCAAGACTAACTTAACTTCATTTCCAGATTCTTCAAGATAATCCTTGGTTCTCAAACATAAATAACATTGCATGGTAATGTTGCATCACTCTTTTGATCATGGTTCTCAATCATCTTTGATCAACTTGTTTATATTGTACATAGCCCATTAGTCTCCGTTATTCTTTAATTCTGCTTGGTAGTTTAGTTGGATTGTTTTAGCATAGTAAAACGTTTGTTGATTGGAATATGTTTGACTTTGAGTTGACTTATTTTTGTTAATAAATTCTTGTATTTTAAGAAATTGTGTGAATTCATTCCATATACAGGTCCTTCTCAAAATATTAGCATATTGTGATAAAGTTCATTATTTTCCATAATGTCATGATGAAAATTTAACATTCATATATTTTAGATTCATTGCATACTAACTGAAATATTTCAGGTCTTTTATTGTCTTAAAACGGATGATTTTGGCATACAGCTCATGAAAACCCAAAATTCCTATCTCACAAAATTAGCATATTTCATCCGACCAATAAAAGAAAAGTTTTTTAATACAAAAAACGTCAACCTTCAAATAATCATGTACAGTTATGCACTCAATACTTGGTCGGGAATCCTTTTGCAGAAATGACTGCTTCAATGCGGCGTGGCATGGAGGCAATCAGCCTGTGGCACTGCTGAGGTCTTATGGAGGCCCAGGATGCTTCGATAGCGGCCTTTAGCTCATCCAGAATGTTGGATCTTGAGTCTCTCAACGTTCTCTTCACAATATTCCACAGATTCTCTATGGGGTTCAGGTCAGGAGAGTTGGCAGGCCAATTGAGCACAGTGATACCATGGTCAGTAAACCATTTACCAGTGGTTTTGGCACTGTGAGCAGGAGCCAGGTTGTGCTGAAAAATGAAATCTTCATCTCCATAAAGCTTTTCAGCAGATGGAAGCATGAAGTGCTCCAAAATCTCCTGATAGCTAGCTGCATTGACCCTGCCCTTGATAAAACACAGTGGACCAACACCAGCAGCTGACACGGCACCCCAGACCATCACTGACTGTGGGTACTTGACACTGGACTTCTGGCATTTTGGCATTTCCTTCTCCCCAGTCTTCCTCCAGACTCTGGCACCTTGATTTCCGAATGACATGCAGAATTTGCTTTCATCCGAAAAAAGTACTTTGGACCACTGAGCAAAAGTCCAGTGCTGCTTCTCTGTAGCCCAGGTCAGGCGCTTCCGCCGCTGTTTCTGGTTCAAAAGTGGCTTGACCTGGGAAATGCGGCACCTGTAGCCCATTTCCTGCACACGCCTGAGCACGGTGGCTCTGGATGTTTCTACTCCAGACTCAGTCCACTGCTTCCGCAGGTCCCCCAAGGTCTGGAATCGGCCCTTCTCCACAATCTTCCTCAGGGTCCGGTCACCTCTTTTCGTTGTGCAGCGTTTTCTGCCACACTTTTTCCTTCCCACAGACTTTCCACTGAGGTGCCTTGATACAGCACTCTGGGAACAGCCTATTCGTTCAGAAATTTATTTCCGTCTTACCCTCTTGCTTGAGGGTGTCAATAGTGGCCTTCTGGACAGCAGTCAGGTCGGCAGTCTTACCCATGATTGGGGTTTTGAGTGATGAACCAGGCTGGGAGTTTTAAAGGCCTCAGGAATCTTTTGCAGGTGTTTAGAGTTAACTCGTTGATTCAGATGATTAGGTTCATAACTCGTTTAGAGACCCTTTTAATGATATGCTAATTTTGTGAGATAGGAATTTTGGGTTTTCATGAGCTGTATGCCAAAATCATCCGTATTAAGACAATAAAAGACCTGAAATATTTCAGTTAGTGTGCAATGAATCTAAAATATATGAATGTTAAATTTTCATCATGACATTATGGAAAATAATTAACTTTATCACAATATGCTAATATTTTGAGAAGGACCTGTATGTGCAGAGATTTGTTGTTCAATGTCAGAGCTTGTCTCACTCCTTTCTATTTTGTCCTAATACCATCGCCTTACTGGGTTGGTATTCACAGGACAACCCTTAACAGACCAAAATATTATTTGATAAAATATTAAAATATTAATATTAAATAATATTCTCATATTCATAATCCCAACAGTCTTGAGGGGGTAAAGCTCCGGGTGGTACTGACTGCACCAATGGACCAGGCAATCCACCTCATGTCTGTATGCAGATTCATCATTTTCCTGGATCAGACCATTAGCCGTGGTGTGTTGTGCAATAACAGCTGGAAGATTCTCTCTGTCTGGTTTTATTCCTTAAGGAAAACTGTCCATCAGACAAAATGAAAATTCTTCTGAAACATAGTGTTCACTAATGCCAACAAATCCATTTTAAACACAATTTTTGTATCAGTCATAGTTATTTACTTTTATTTTTGCCATCTACTTTCAGTCCTTATGACTCTGGCATCATTGACAACTGGTGACCCAGATATTCACTATGCAGACCATTCGAGCCTTTTAAAAGCTTTGCATTTTTGTAAAATCCTGCCTTGTACGTTTTGTATTACATTTATTTTTTATTCAGTTGTTTTTTTTAATATAATTGTGCAGTTGCTGAAAAAGTTTAAACAGAATAAAAGGAATTTGACCCATGTGCAAGTTCTGCACACAAAGTAAAAATAAAAATATATAAGAAAAAATACTGGTTTCACATTCCAACTATGAAAAGTTAATGAAGGGTTTCTGTAAGCAAATAACATAAACTTAGTGCCCTGGGCTTGTGTTCACAATTTTACCATAATGCGGACAGACCTTTGGCCCTGAAGATAGATGACCGCGTTAAATAGCATCACTGTCAGAGTCCTGGTCTTGCTCTGCATTCACTGTTCCAGCTCCAGTCTGTGTTGGTAAAATGGGAAGACAGTTGCCCTCACCACCTTCAAAACTTGCATGAATGTTCTGCATAATATCCTTGCAATGACCTCCTGTTATTCTGATTATACCATTGAGCAGATGGATGAAGTAATATGGTTTTAAAACTGAGTGAAAACACAATTTAGTTACCTTCAATATTACAAATGGGTTGCTAGTACGTGTATTAAAATAGGCTCTAGCAAAATCCTAACTTGTTTGTCTGTTTAATAGGTCATTGTATTAGTATTTTTCATCACAGTAAAGTATGGATTGATAATCAGCTATGGACAAATACCCACATTTTCTTAGTATTTGGATTTTGCACTAAAGAAATGGCACCAGTCTAAACTGATTAAAGTGGGATGTGCATATTTGGGAGCTTAAAACACTCTTGCTTTTCACCAGCTATTTTCATAAATTGACAGAAAGTGAAACCCAAGTTATTTTTTTAACAAATTCTTCCTTTCCATTTCTCTTGTTTACTTGTTTGTCAGTGTAACAATCTGTTCATTTTAGCTGTAGCTTTACAATAATGGTAAATGGTGTGCACTTGTATAGCGCTTTGTCAAGTCCCCAGATACCCTAAAGCACCTCGCACTACAATCAGTTATTCACCCATTCATACACATATTCAAACACACAGTGGTAAGATACATTGTAGACACAGTTGCTCTGGGCCAGACTAACAGAAGTAAGGCTGCCATACACAGGCACCACCGAGCTCTCTGACCACCTTCAGCAGGCAAGGCTTGTTTTGCCCAAGGACACGACTGAGACGGGCAGAGGAGGGATTCGAACTGGTAACCCACCGGTTATAGGGCAAATCCCTACCCCCACATAAATGTCTCAAACTGATGACTTTGGATCATTTAAGAAGAATATACTTGCCTCCAACATTCTCTCACTGTTAAGCTAGCTGCAACATTACAAGGACAATTATTTTTGTCGTACTCGTACTCGTCGTCTTCCGCTTATCCGGGACCGGGTCGCGGGGGCAGCAGACTCAGCAGAGATGCCCAGACGTCCCTCTCTCCAGACACCTCCTCCAGTTCCTCCAGGGGGAGCCCAAGGCGTTCCCAGGCCAGCCGAGACCTCCCGAGGAAGGCGTCCAGGAGGCATCCGGTATAGATGCCCGAGCCACCTCAACTGGCTCCTCTCGATGTGGAGGAGCAGCGGCTGTACTCCGAGCCCCTCCCGGATGGCCGAGCTCCTCACCCTATCTCTAAGGGAGTGCCCGGCCACCCTACGGAGGAAGGTCATTTCAGCCGCTTGTATCCGGGATCTCGTTCTTTCAGTCATGACACAAAGTTCATGGCCATAGGTGAGGGTAGGAACGTAGACCGACCGGTAAATTGAGAGCTTTGCTTTTCGGCTCAGCTCTCTCTTCACCACAACGGACCGACACAGCGCCCCCATTACTGTGGCAGCCGCACCGATCCGTCTGTCGATCTCCCGCTCCATTCTTCCCTCACTCGTGAACAAGACCCCGAGATACTTAAACTCCTCCACTTGAGGCAGGAACTCCCCTCCAACCTGAAGAGGACAAGCCACCCTTTTCCGGTCGAGTACCATGGCCTCGGACTTGGAGGAGCTGATCCTCATCCCAGCCGCTTCACACTTGGCTGCGAACCGCCACAGCGCATGCTGTAGGTCTTGGCTAGAGGGGGCCAGCAGGACCACGTCATCCGTAAAAAGAACAGACGAAATCCACTGGTCCCCAAACCAGACCCCCTCCGGCCCTTGGCTGCGTCTAGAAATCCTGTCCATAAAAGTTATGAACAGGACTGGTGACAAAGGACAGCCCTGCCGGAGTCCAACATGCACCGGGAACAGGTCCGACTTAGTGCCGGCAATGCGGACCAAACTCCTGCTCCGCTCGTACAGGGACCGGATAGCCCCTAATAAAGGGCCCCCGATTCCATACTCCTGGAGCACCCCCCACAGGGCATCACGAGGGACACAGTCGAATGCCATCTCCAGGTCCACAAAACACATGTGAACCGGTTGGGCAAACTCCCATGAACCCTCGAGCACCCTGTAGAGGGTATAGAGCTGGTCCAGTGTTCTACGGCCGGGACGAAAACCACACTGCTCCTCCTGAAGCCGAGGTTCGACTATCGGTCGGACTCTCCTCTCCAATACCCTAGCGTAGGCCTTACCAGGGAGGCTGAGGAGTGTGATCCCCTGTAGCTGGAACACACCCTCCGGTCCCCCTTCTTATGAAGGGGGACCACCACCCCAGTCTGCCAGTCCAGAGGCACTGTCCCCGACCGCCACGCAATGTTGAAGAGGCGTGTCAACCATGACAGCCCTACAACATCCAGAGACTTAAGGTACTCAGGGCAGATCTCATCCACCCCCAAAGCCTTGCCACCGCGGAGCTTTTTAACCACCTCAAGGTAAAGATAAAATATATTGAATAACTGCAGTAACATCAAGTGCATAATCTTAGGAGCAGTTAAGCATTTCAACAGACTGAGACAGAAAACTGTGCAGCAGTCTTGCGGTTTTGCTTTTGATGTTAATGGCAGAAGGCTAATGGCAGATGGAGAGTCCTCAATAGGGGGAGTGCCAAAATAATAGTACCGAGACCGTTTGGACAAGGCTGTCTCGATAAGGTTGTTTTGGTTTGCGCCCTAGTGCAATTACTGTGTTCACATCTTCACAAACAAACTGCACCAAGAGGGGAAACAAATAGCTAGTTTTAAACATACTAAACACCTCAGGTGTGAATACACCCTTAATGTACTGCTTTTCAGCAACCGAACTCTAGAGCGGTTCTTTAATGGTGTGAATGTGATCCGACCAAAGTAAACAAACTGTAGGTGTAATAACGCCCTAACACTCTGTCTACCATAGCTCTGTGGAATGTTGAGGAAACTGGTAAGGGATGATGTTTTTTTCAGTTTACTTTAAAAAGTGCAGGTTCTACTGGGCCTGTTTCACAAACCTAGTTGTTTCTTTAAGTGGGTGAAGTCATCAGAGATCAGCACTCCAAAGATTTTAAATCTATTCATTTTCTGGTAATCTTTTTAGTTAATTAGGTTTATTAATTGAGTAAAAACTTTGAATGTACCATGGAGGAAATTATTTCAACATAATTTTAGGAGTTTAGTTTCATTCCCAACTTTGATTATCTTTTCAACATAAATCCTCTCGTTACCTGGTGAAAAAAAAATCATCCATCAATCCATCATCTTTCACTTTTCTGAGGTCCCCATCCCCAACTCTAAGGCTCAGCCTTCCGCCCTGCAGAGGAAGCTCTCTTAAGCCTATTGTGTTTGACAGGGGCCCAAGTCAAGTCCTTGAGAGCTACTGTTCTGCAACTGTTAGATGCATCACTTCTCCAACACACCTGAATCAAATGGCTGAATTCCCTCATCAGCATGTCATTAGGCTTGGCAGAGGCCTGGTAACAATCTGTATATTTGATATACCTGTGTTGAAGCAGGGTTGCACCTTAAAGTTGCACAATAGTAGCTCTTGAAGACTGGATTTGGGTACCCCTGCCGTTTGGGATCTCGTTTTTTTTCAGTCTTAATCCGTATGGTCATAGATAAGAGTTGGAAAGTAGACAGAATGGTAAATGAAATACTTTACTTTTTGGCTATGCTCTTTTCTTTATCATGACAGAGCAGAAAAATATGCATTAGGGCAGGCAAAGCCCAAATCCATCTACTTCTGTTTTGCTTTATCCTACCATCGACAAGATACTAAGATATGTAAATTTCTTCCACATGAGGCAAAGACGAGTCCTGACTCTGAGAGAATGTTCCACTTTTTCTAGTAGAGAATCATTGTAAAAATATATATTAAAATGCAGATGGAAGTAATGTGTTTTTTACCTGAATATTCTTCTGTATAATTTCCTTTCTGTCAACAAAAAAACTATGCTGTTAAGTCAGAGATTGAGTATAATTCCTAACATAGAAAGTGTCTAAATTGACATTCTCATTGTTTTACACTCTGAAAGGTTGTCTAAAGAGGATTACTATATGACAAACCTGCTGTGTTAAGGGTTAATTCCTAAGCCTCCACATTGCTTTCACTTCCTTTATACCTTTGCATATTTGTTGGGAACACAGTCACTCTCTCCCATTCCTTAACACTTCCACGTCCTTTTATCCCTTGCTCTGTATAATCCAGGTTGCTGATTGGCTTTTTGTCTGTGGCTAATTAACAATTAGCTAACACATTGTTTTCTTTGTGAAATTCGGACGTGTCTTTAGCTTCTAACAATTTATTTTATTACTTCCCCCCTTTATTACTCCTTCATACGTGTCTCACTGTGTCGTCTTTTTTTAACACCTGAAGCGAACTGGTGAGTCGCTTCTGTCCATAGATGGTTAATTGGAATTACACTGAGGCTCTATATGGTGGTGGATGTATTTATTATGTATTTAATGGTCTGATATATTTATATCTACCTTTTGCCAAACTATATAATTTCCACTCTGTCCATAAATGGTTAATTGGAATTACATTGAGGCTCTATATGGTGGTGGATGTTTTTATTATGTATTTAATGGTCTGATATATTTATATCTACCTTTTGCCAAACTATATAATTTCCTCTTTGTTGTTTTACTTTTTAATGTCTGTCATTTCCTTGCTTTTACATGACTACACACAGTTATATGCAGTTGTTCCAATGCTCTTTCTTGACTATTTTTCTCCAGTTGTAGCAATAAAATGGTTTCCCAACAAACATTAGAATACTCAATATTACATGGACATTTGCCTCTTTTCTTTTATGTGCCCCAACTCTCCCTCTCATCTTATCAGTTACTCTTTCTGTTCTTCTTGTTGGGACCCACAGCCATGGATTTCAACATTGAACTCTGGTACGAACTCTTCTGGAACTTTTCAAAATAAATTGCATTAACCTACTTCCGGCACAACTTAGGAATCGGGGGTAACAGCGGACTTCCCATGATGCCTCCGTCTGAATAAGAGCACCCCCTCTCCAACAAGCCAATCTCTTTCCACACGGCCTCTAGTGGGACCAGTCAGGAGAGGCCCAGCGGACTGATGTCTCTTTGCTGGCAAACTCTTCAACTGGATTCAAGGAAGCCATACAATCATCAATCATATGCAAAGATAAGTACGAATGAAATACTGTCTGTGTATCCGGTATTTTCATTCATGAACGGGGAAATTAAGTTGTAAGAGTTGCTTACTTTTTCTCTCTGAGGCTTGCAGAAGCAAATTGTCCCAGAGAAGTTCCCTACAGAGAAGCGGTCTCTATGAAGCCGAGCGGAGACCGCACCACCGTGGTAACGGTAACGTGCAGTGTGGTTGGCGGACACAACGAGCAGTTCTTCATCCACAGCTGGAGGTTAGCGGGATGCTAACCCTTTGTTCCCAGAGCACCTTCAACCGCCCCACAGCTAAGGAGGTCAGCTGTGGCTAACCTTTGTTCACTGTGGATACCTTCTTCAAACTTCGTCACTTGGACAACATTCCTCACCACGGTTCATGAGGTTAGGTGTTTTGGGCAGAGACAGATTTAGAATGAAATGATCTAAACGTTTTTCATTTTATGAAGTTTTGTTTGTGTTGAACTCTGCTATCTTGGTGCTAGCAGGCTATCTGCAGCACACGTGTTCAAGTTGTGTTTTTAAAGTTAAGACAAACTTTACTTGAAGGGTGATTTTAAACAGATGATTGATCATTACGCGCCGTCCGCGCTTATGCATTTTAACCCTTTTATTAACGGTATTTTAAAGGTATGTGTTGATTCTGGTGCTAAGCTATTAGCTTCTTATGTTAGCTCAAATGCTAACCGGTAAGAACATGTGCTTGCTACTAAAGAGTATTTAACAGAAAAGTTGTTAGTTTTCAAGCTAGTGAATAATAGTCCCTGAACATCATTTACTAGATTTGATAACTAAGTAAACACCATTAAGCCCCATTTCTCCAGAAAGATGTGGCTCTTTTCCAAAATACTATCTTAATAATACTTCTTCAAATAGTATTTCAATAAATAAAGGCAGCTAATTAGACACCGTTGAGAAATGGTCATCCAGAATGTTGGTTTTATTCAGATCATTATTTAAAACATTTTATTAAAATAATATTTTATCTGATCTTGCATGTGAATGGTTGTCTAAACATTTGCTGATTATTGCCTAAGTTAGTTCCAAGACTAACTTCCCTTAGCAAAAAGTAGTATACTTGAAGATCATTTTATTAAGTACACTTGAGTTTAAGTATATCAAGTATACATTTGATTTGACTATGTACTTGTAATGTACTAGAAAGTATACTAATTAAATACTTCTTCAGACTAAATTGGGACATTTTTAAGTTTATAAAGGTATACTTTAAGTATACTGTTACAAGATCATTTTAAGTTTACCAAATTATACATTAAAGTATGCAAGTACACTCATCTATACAGGTCCTTCTCAAAAAATTAGCATATTGTGATAAAGTTAATTATTTTCTATAATGTAATGATGAAAATTTAACATTCATATATTTTAGATTCATTGCACACTAACTGAAATATTTCAGGTCTTTTGTTTTCTTAATATGGATGATTTTGGCATACAGCTCATGAAAACCCAAAATTCCTATCTCACAAAATTAGCATATTTCATCCGACCAATAAAAGAAAAGTGTTTTTAATACAAAAAACGTCAACCTTCAAATAATCATGTACAGTTATGCACTCAATACTTGGTCGGGAATCCTTTTGCAGAAATGACTGCTTCAATGCGGCGTGGCATGGAGGCAATCAGCCTGTGGCACTGAGGTCTAATGGAGGCCCAGGATGCTTCAATAGCGGCCTTTAGCTCATCCAGAGTGTTGGGTCTTGAGTCTCTCAACGTTCTCTTCACAATATCCCACAGATTCTCTATGGGGTTCAGGTCAGGGGAGTTGGCAGGCCAATTGAGCACAGTGATACCATGGTCAGTAAACCATTTACCAGTGGTTTTGGCACTGTGAGCAGGTGCCAGGTTGTGCTGAAAAATGAAATCTTCATCTCCATAAAGCTTTTCAGCTGATGGAAGCATGAAGTGCTCCAAAATCTCCTGATAGCTAGCTGCATTGACCCTGCCCTTGATAAAACACAGTGGACCAACACCAGCAGCTGACACGGCACCCCAGACCATCACTGACTGTGGGTACTTGACACTGGACTTCTGGCATTTTGGCATTTCCTTCTCCCCAGTCTTCCTCCAGACTCTGGCACCTTGATTTCCGAATGACATGCAGAATTTGCTTTCATCCGAAAAAATTACTTTGGACCACTGAGCAACAGTCCAGTGCTGCTTCTCTGTAGCCCAGGACTGGGGAATGCGGCACCTGTAGCCCATTTCCTGCACACGCCTGTGCACGGTGGCTCTGGATGTTTCTACTCCAGACTCAGTCCACTGGTTCCACAGGTCCCCCAAGGTCTGGAATCGGCCCTTCTCCACAATCTTCCTCAGGGTCCGGTCACCTCTTCTCATTGTGCAGCGTTTTCTGCCACACTTTTTCCTTCCCACAGACTGAGGTGCCTTGATACAGCACTCTGGGAACAGCCTATTCGTTCAGAAATTTCTTTCTGTGTCTTACCCTCTTGCTTGAGGGTGTCAATAGTGGCCTTCTGGACAGCAGTCAGGTCGGCAGTCTTACCCATGATTGGGGTTTGGAGTGATGAACCAGGCTGGGAGTTTTAAAGGCCTCAGGAATCTTTTGCAGGTGTTAACTCGTTGATTCAGATTATGAGGTTCATAGCTCGTTTAGAGAGCCTTTTAATGATATGCTAATTTTGTGAGATAGGAATTTTGGGTTTTCATGAGCTGTATGCCAAAATCATCCGTATTAAGACAATGAAATACCTGAAATATTTCAGTTAGTGTGCAATGAATCTAAAATATATGAATGTTAAATTTTCATCATGACATTATAGAAAATAATAAACTTTATCACAATATGCTAATTTTTTGAGAAGGACCTGTACTTGTAAGTTCGCTTAGCATATTACTTATAGCATACTATTTATATACAGAAATACACTTCTTAAAGTATTCTTAAAATTGACCCATAATGTATGTACACATCACCGCGATGTTTACAAAATCACAAGACAAAATCTTGAGAACTTTCATTTATTTATATAACATTTTAAAACATAACGTCCAGTGTTTTTGCAATTACCTGCCTAAATGATTAAAGGTGTGCAGTTCAAAAACAAAAAGCCTCTATGAAATGAAGCCCTGCTATAAACATTTTATGGAAAAGGTGCACATTTGCATATAAAAATGTAAACACTATGAAATCCTTCTCTGTAAAAAATGGAACATGAGAAAGTGTGCATATCCTTTTAAAAGTGTAAACAAAATAGTGTCTCCAACAGAGAACTGAACTCATGCCTTGTCAAAAGAAGGTAAAAGAATAGTGCACATCTTTGGAACAAAAAATAAATATCTTGGCAGAAACAAAAACGCTACTTTTATGACTTCTTTTCATGTAGTTGCTTGGCATAGTTTATATTGTTGCATTTCTTTCTTATGATTCGTCTCACATCTTGCATGGTGGTGTCTGGGGAACTTCGCCTGGGCATAGACTGTGTGAAAAAACATACAAAACAAAACATTACTTCAGTGTTTTATCCACAACTAACACAAATGTCAAAGAGGCATAAAGCAGTGATTATCAATTATTTTCTATCCCTCTCAGGGAGCAGAAATTCTTTCTGACCACTAGAACTTGGCCGGTTGATGAACATTCCAACGAACCATCAAGGACAATGACCTCTGTGACAGTGCTTCATGGACTTACTTGCACACACTCACTCGCGCACACACACACATGCTCAAGATAAACATATGCACCCCCTCACACCACCTTCACCGTTCCCAGCATGATGTTGTTTTGTCAACTGTTGCTTCTTTGTGCTGAGGTTTTTTTGCAATCTCAAACTGTATCCTGCTAAGGATAAAGTGTGAAATATGATTTTTTTTCCCCCTCTACTTACCTAATGTGGCCTCTTTTCTCATCTAACAAGGGCAGCGCCTGTGAGTGGGCAGCAAAGCCTCGGTGACCCGTCTCCCTTGTCTTGTGTCATGATGTATGTTTGGATGGGTTGTACTGGAATTCTAATTTCCCCTCAGGGATCAATAAAGTATCTTTGAATTGAAATTGAATTGAATGGAATTTCCACCCCCCCTCAAACCTCACATATATACATAAAAAAATCAAGTAATGGAAGCTTAAAATGCATCATCATTTATTAAAGGTGATGTTAGAATCTTATTGCATTTAAAGCAATAAAATGTTATTTAAAAATAAATTAATTTTTTTCTAGCATTTTCTCTTTCATATATCTTTACTATTTTAAGTTGCAAAACAGAATTTTTTATTCGCTTACTCGATTATTCGCCAGAATCGATAGAAAACTCGATTACTAAAATGATCGTTTACAACAGCCCTAGTGTATTACCTCCATTTGTAACAGTAAAACAGTTTTTGATTCATATAGCTAAGAAAAAGAGTGCAAATGAATCACTCGGAAGTGCATTTTTGTAGAACTTATGCAAAAACATTCAAACTGTGAACTTAAATGCAAGTAGCAAAACCTATTATAGAGGGACTGCACATACATCACACTCCAATCAGCTACACTGAATAAGACAGAGCAATAACTGAGTGGGCAGCCTGCTGACGGTGACATCACATGCAAGCCTTCTATAATTTACCAAAAATAAAAACATTATCTATTGTTTACCATCACATATAGGCATAATTATTTGTTTGTTAGAATTGTTACATATGTAGTGTTGATAGTGAGTGCTGATAGCGTGTACACATGTATGTCTTTTCATATTACAAGTGACAGTAACTGAACTAATATCATGTACAATATTATAGTACATGGAACATTACAGACATCTGCTCATAAAAGGAGAAAACAATATGTATGGATTTATTTTAGACACGTTTTGTCCTAAATTATACCCACTCACCAAGTATGGCATCAAGCTTTGTGTTATCCAATTGTGGCTTTGACTCCACATCTATGTGAGCCCTGGACTGCCTTCCGGTCAAGCTCGAATTGGACAGTGTTTCTCTGCCATAGACGAGCACCGCGAGATCCCCAATGTACAATGCTGAGCTTGTAGTTCGCAGGGACTTCAGCTTTTGTCTTTGGACTTTTACATCGTAGTCTGGCACAAGAGGCACCTGCAAAACATTTAATATAGACTTTATTGATCTCATACCCATACCCATTTTACCCATCCATGCCCACCCAGTGGGCTGCCATTGTGTGGCGCCCAGGGAGCAATCTGGGGCTAAGGGTCTTGCTCAGGGACCCAGAGTGGCGGGCTGTGATTTGAACCAGGGTACTTGTGGCCTCTATGGAACCACTAACCAGTAGGTCACCACTGCCCCACAGCAATGTTACTCACCAAATAATGATTAAACAATTACATACAGTATTTGGAAATCTACTCTATTTATTCATCTGTGCAGTGAATATGCATAGGCCTATACTTTATAGACTAACAGCAGAACATAAGAAATCTGAGTGTCATACTGTTTCCTAATGGTATACGTCCAGGACAAAGTTTATCAATATTTTCATTCTAGCTTATGTGTGCAATCAAAAGATGTAGAGGGAAACTGTATAGCAAACATCTCCCCACATGGATCAATAGTATACAGTAGCCATGCATTTTGAGGTAATTACCATATCATCAGGGTCAGATAACACTTGAGGAGAGGTAGGTGGAGAAACTGGTGGCTCTACAGATGGTGTGGGTGTTGGCCAGGTGGATGCAGGAGTTGATATCTGAACGGTGATTCTTTCGATCACATCTTTCAGTTGTGTCACTACTACTGGAAGCTCTGTAAAAGAAATGAAAACAAGGGGCAAAACAGGGGACCAAAAGCTTTGTGTCATCACTCTTTTGAGACCAATTAAAATTAAATTAGTTATTTTTGCTTTGAAGAGTGCAGGTGAATGCTGGAGGTGGAGATGATTTAAGAGGAACAGGAAGGTGGAGTAAACTGAATCTGCTATTAGGAACAAATAAAAGATTAAAGCCAGGTGAAGGCATTTTTCCACACTTGGCTTTAAAAAGTGGTGTTTTATAATTTGCTTTACTTGAATTAATTATTAGAAAATGCCTCTCATGGCATGTAGTATCTCTTCCACATGGTCTTCTTTCAGGGTCTTGATTTCGGTCTGAAGCTTTTTAAGTTTCTGCTGTGCCACACACCAGTTTCTGGGCAGTTGCTCCTCATCTGATGACGCCTCATTTGACTTACTTAACTACACAGAAACACATCAAAGAATGAGCCTTCTGCATGGCAGCAAAATTTACGCCATAATTATTATCAACTCAATGTACAACAATTCAAATATAGTCAAATATTTTACCTTCAAAGGTGCTTTGCTTGCCAGCTGCTTCTTCAGCTCATCTATCATATGGTTTGCTGATTCTTTTTCTGTCCAGGTAGCTTTTTTCTTTTTCTGTCAAAATTACAATTCAGTTTTGTGTTTTTATAACAGACATGTAATAGCATCACTGTTGATGATAATTTAGTACTAGCTGCAGAATCAACTGCACCGCTTATTCAGAAATGTGTAAATAAAAAAGAAAAGTCACATAAGTTATGGACTTGACCAATAATTAAATGTATTTAATTATCTGGTGATACTAATCAGGCTATAAGAAACTCAGATAGTCTTATTATTGTGCCAAGTTCATGTAACAAGAACATATTTTGTTAAATCATTTTAATGTTTACAAAAAAAGGAATTACTAAGATTGGCTCAGTGGAGCTGCAGCTGTGGCCAGAAAGCACACACCAGTGCACAAACACATGCCAGTGTCTAAAAACACGACCTTCCCCCTTCACAACATGTTCAATAAAGTTGTTTTCTGGCACGCATCCAGGCCTGGAGCCGAGGGCGCAGCCACAACAAAAAAACATGAAAAATATGTTAAAAATAACACAAGGACAGGACATGGCCGTGCAGCTGCACATGAGGCCACAAGAGGGAGCTCCCGCTCCACCCTTGCCACAGCTGCACATGAGGCCTCAAGGGGGAGCTCTCACCCTACCTCTAACACAGCAGGCTGTTTTTTCTGTGGAAGAAGCAGACCTGGGACGAGCGCAGCTGGCAGTTGTAGCGGAACAGCAGATCCCGGTGTTGCGCAGTGTTTACACGGAAGCACCTTTAGGTCCACTGGCAAACAACACTCAGCTGTGGCGTGCGTGTGGAGCGTCAGATTGGGTGATAAAGACTGTATCCAAGGGATACAGGCTCCAATTTGTGACAGCCCCACCCCGTTTCAAGGGCATAGTACAGTCATACGCCCGGGGAGAGTCCGCTCGCGTCCTGCAAAAGGAAATAATTTCCCTGCAGCACAAAAGAGCTGTCCGGCTGGTACCGCAGGAGCAAAGCAGAGACGGGTTTTACTCCAGATACTTTCTCGTGCCGAAAAGGGGCGGGGGTCTGCGACCGATATTGGATCTGCGGGCTCTGAACACATATCTGAGACGGTATTCGTTCAGGATGCTAACACACGCAGCTCTGATAAAGTTTGGGCGTCACGGAGACTGGTTTGTCTCCATAGACTTGAAAGACGCATATTTCCATATCCCTATATACCCCCCTCACAGAAAATACCTCAGATTTGCGTTTCAGGGAGAGATATACAAGTACCTGGTACTTCCTTTTGGCCTCTCACTGAGCCCACGTGTGTTCGTGAAATGCACCGAGGCAGCCATCGCGCCTCTGAGGGAAAGGGGGATGCGTCTGGCAACGTATATAGACGATTGGCTGATTGCAGCTCAGTCTTTAGAGGAGCTCAGGACGCATGCCGAGATGCTTACTTTACATCTGACAGCTCTGGGATTCACAATAAACTGGGAAAAGAGCATTTTAACCCCAGTACAAACAATCACCTTCATTGGCCTGTCCCTGAATTCAGTCGAGTTCAGAGCACGCCTCTCAGCGGAACGAGTAAAAGCCTTTCAGGCTTGTCTGGCACTCTTTCGCAGAGGCACACAGGTGAAATTCAGGTTATGCCTCAGACTGCTGGGTCTGATGGCGTCTGCGCTGGCGGTCATCACACTCGGCCGTCTACACATGCGCCCGTTTCAAAGGTGAGTGGCGTCACTCAGCTTGAGCCCCACACACCATGCTCACCGCAGCGTCCTGGTTTCTCTCATATGTGCACGCGCGCTGAGCCCGTGGAAGCGTCCCGGTTGTCTCAACCATGGGAACCATCCTGACGAGGAAGGTAATTACCACAGATGCCTCGCTGACAGGCTGGGGAGCCACTCACGAGGGGATGATGGTAAATGGTGTTTGGAGTCCACAAACACAGACAGCTCACATAAATTGTCTGGAACTCCTGGCCGTGATGCTGGCACTGAGACACTTTCTGCCCTTTATCAAAGGGCACCATGTTTTGGTCAGAACGGACAACACAACAGTGGTTGCTTACATCAACAAACAGGGGGGTCTGCCCTCACGTCATTTACACGAGCTGGCATACAGACTGATAATCTGGACCAGCTCACACTTGCTGTCGCTAAGAGCGACTCACGTGCCAGGGGTAATGAACAGAGGCGCGGATCTGCTGTCAAGGGGCAATGCCCGCTACAAAGAGTGGAAACTCCACAGCGAGGTGATGTCCCAGATATGGAAGAGGTACGGCCGAGCGGAGGTCAGCCTCTTCGCATCAGGGGAAAATGCTCAGTGTCCGATGTTTTTCTCACTGACAGAGCAACAAGCTCCCCTTGGGCTGGATGCTCTAGCGCACAAATGGCCGCCGGCCCTACTGTACGCCTTTCCCCCGCTGGAACTGATCATTCCTACTCTCGCCAGGGTGCGAGAGGGAAAACACTCACTCATTCTGATAGCTCCCCGCTGGCCAGGGAAACATTGGCTAGCGGAGATTTTTCAGATGCTACACGGCGAGCCATGGCGGCTTCCCCTCCGCAGAGATCTCCTGACGCAGGCACGCGGATAAATATTTCATCCGCATCCAGAGCGCATGGCCCTATGGGCCTGGCCTGTGAGGGGTTAAATCTGGCTGCCAGTGGGCTTCCCCAGAGCGTTATTGACACAATTCAAAATGCAAGGGCCGTTTCCACGCGTAACGTGTATGAGGGTAAATGGCAGGCATTCGTGGGTTGGTGCGCAAAACCTATGGTGAGCGTAATGCAAAGCCCTGTGTCGGACGTTTTAACTTTTCTGCAGGCACTGTTGGATAAAGGCTTGGCTTTTTCCACTGTGAAGGTGTACCTGGCTGCTATTTCAGCCTGTCACGTTGGCTTTGGTGACAAAACAGTGGGGCAGCACCCCTGGTGTCAATTCATGAAAGGTGCACGACGGCTCCGTCCAGTGTCGAGGAGCCTCACTCCTTCATGGGATTTACCTATGGTACTCGATGCGTTGTCACGTGCACCGTTCGAACCGTTGCAGCAGGTTGAGCTCAAAGTGCTTTCCTTTAAAACGGCCTTATTGATTGCTCTGGTTTCTGCTAAGCGTGTGAGTGACATTCAAGCACTCTCAGTTAACCCGCCTTGCAGCAGTTTCTGGGTGAGTCAAGGGTTTTACTGAAACCCAATCCTGCCTTTATACCTAAGGTTGCTACGGCTCTGCCATGCCGTGCCCTTGAATTAATGGCTTTCTACCCACCACCATTCTCCTCTCAGGAGCATGAACGACTGCATACGCTCTGCCCAGTACAAGCTCTGCGGTTATATGTGAAAAGAACAGCAGATTTTCGTAAATCAGAGCAGCTGTTTGTGTCGTGGGCTTCATCACATAAAGGAAAGCCTCTCACAAAGCAACGTCTTTCGCATTGGGTAGTGGGGGCTATTATTATGGCTTATGAGAGCAGAGGCCTTGCACCCCCTGCAGGTCTGCGGGCTCATTCCACTCGTGGTGTGGCATCATCCTGGGCATTGTTCCAGGGTATACCTGTGGAGGAAATATGTGAGGCTGCCAACTGGGCGACCCCTCACACCTTCACTAGGTTCTATAAACTGGATGTCACCAGGCCCACACTGGCTCACACGGTTCTGGGTGTGGGTTCCACATTGCCATGAATGCAAGATGCAATCTGTTGGTCTTCGAGTGAGCTTATCTGGCAATACGGGAGCAGAAATATCCCATAGTGAGATACTGAAACGAATGTTGAAAGAGAACTTTAGGTTAAGGATTTAACCCCGGTTCTCTGAAACATGAGTGAGGTATCTCACCAGATCACCCTCCTTGCAGGGAGCGAGGAAGAGGTGTGCTTATTAAACTGAAGATCACCTACGTGACGTCGACTTTTATACTGGGAGGAAGTCCTCCCATGGGAGCGGACGTCACTTCCGCCTGCCAGTCAAGACTGGCGTAATGTAATAGAGCTTCTGGGGGACAGGCGCTGGAGGCATGTCCCATAGTGAGATACCTCACTCATGTTTCAGAGAACCGGGGTTAAATCCTTAACCTAAAGTTTACTAGAGCTAACATGGCGAAACATTGTGGATGTAAGCAGCTAGCTAGCTAGCTAGCTGCTTACATCCATGTGTTTAGCATTGCAATAAATGGCAGTTTCCAGGTGCATATTTATATTTTGGACAGGTTTAATATCGTTACAAGAACACTGGTTAATGAAAATGATCATGTAGTATTATGTACTCTTTTCGTGAATGTATTTTTTTATTTAATAAAAAAATTTTTTATTTTCTTTTAGGTGGGAAACTTTGACCTAATTAATTTATTTAATTTTTTATATGTAATTTGTTTCTACAAATATTTATAGTAAAACGTTTGCAATGTGGCCCACCAATTCCTGGGGAAGGATTGAGCGTGGTTTTGTTTTCAAAAGCAATAGCTACTTTTGCTATTGCTTTGTATTACAGTCTCATTTGGAGGGATCTTTCCAAATAATGTTGGGATTATTTTATGTTAAAAATGCACTCAGAATACTCAGGACTAATATGACTTGAGTTATAATTTACATTTATATTTGAACACTTCACCTTTCCAGGATAGGGCAGAACTACAGAACAACATACAAGATCACATGAGTCAGCCTATTGCTTCCCACAGAGGTTAGAGATGGCAACAGTAGGAGCTCCTCCACACCTAGCCTTTTGGATCCTTCCTTTCAACAGGTAATTACACAATGACACATTTTTAGTATAAGTGGAAATGTTTATGTTGCAGTTATTACTGGCAGTCAAATCTTAAAATATGCCAGAGCATCTTCTGCTGTTGTGCCTGGTTCACACTGCAAGATAAATGTGCCGATTTTGGTTTATGGTTGGCAGCTAATGACAATTCATTCAGTTAATTATCTTTCTGTTGTCAACCTGTAGAATGTCAGGCATGATGATAACATTAACACCGATGGTCACATGAGTAACTCTTCAACCAATGGAGAGGAGGAAGTCAACAATTCAAGCAGTGAAGATGAATTCAATAATGAGAACTCTCCCACAACTACCCTGATGGACAAGGGCATACAAGAGGTACACTTGTTTTGTTTGGGGGGGCAGGTTTGCTGTAATAGCTGGGTGGATTCATACCATGTAATGGCACGTTTAGCTTAATTTTGTTACCTTTTGACCTATGCTTTATCCTAACCCATGTGTAGACAAATGACAGCATTGTCAGTAAAAAGCAGAAGCTACAGCAAACCAGTTGCACAATTTCAATCATCATTTTATTGACTACATTTTTAATTATGTTTCATTTGTTCACATATAGAATGATAATAAAGATAACCAAATCAGCGCAGAAAACTGTATTAACACTTCCAACAGTGAAGATGAACATGAGGGACTCAATGCTGAGAGCACTACCACAAGCAAATGGGATGTGGACATTTCAGAGGTAAATGCACTATTTTATGTGGTAGTTTATACATGTTTTCTTTACATACATGTCTGCAGTTTTAATTAATAACTTCAAGTAATCTTTTTTCCTTGGCAACCTGTAGAATGAAGAAGCCATGTCATATTTTGAAGAGGACTTGAGTGATGCTGCTAGTAATGAAGGGGAAAACCATGCTAGCAATGAAGATGTAATGGAGGGGAATAGAACTAGAGAAAAGACACCTGAACTTCCAGTGGTATGTAGACAGTGGTTCAATAAGACATAGCTAGTAGTTGCTGTAAATGGTAAATGGACCGAACTTATATAAAAACAATTACTGGAATTCTAATTTCCCCTTGGGGATCAATAAAGTATCTTTGAATTGAATTTGAATTTCCAGTCATACAGACCACTCAAAGCGCTTTACACTAGAGCCACATTCTCCCAATCGCACTCACTAACGCTCACACATTCATATACTGATACGCAGATCGGTAATCTGTAAGTCCATTATATAAACTTTTAGCATTTATACACAATACTACTATTACTACTAACAATACACACATACATAGGCTATGCACTTATTGTTGATGTGTTTGCTATAAGGTTAAAAATACTTTCTTAGATTGATGTTACTGCTCAGGTTTGCTGCTACTCACTTTCATTTATACATGTTTTGTTTTAAATCTTTTTTCTTATATCTATAGGGCAGTGAAGACCAAGCAGATGGTGACAATCGCCTGTATCCTGGTGCACCTGTTTCAAAGGGAGAAAGTTTATTGATGCTCATGTCATATGTGCTGCGGAACAATTTAACGGGCAAAGCACTTACTCATTTACTGGAAATGTTCAATTTTTCCAGGTCTGATTCCACCCTCACATACCTTTTCCACAAAGAATTTGGAAGTTCATCACAGTCTGAAGTTCACTTTTATTGTGAAAAATGCTTAGCATACCTTGGCATTAGTGCACACTGTCCCTCTCATTGTACCTTTTGCAACACAGTGTTTGATGCCAACAAAAGTTTAAAAAATGGCTTCTTCTTTCTTGTAATTCACCTTCATGCACAGATTAAACAACTTCTGCAGGAACATGATGTCAGTCTTACTGAAAAAACTAGATCCTTTGGTGTTTTAACTGACATACAGTCTGGTGGAAAGTATCAGAAATTGTGTGACAGTGGAGTTCTTGGAAAATATGATTTGACCCTGATTTGGAATTGTGATGGTGCACCAGTGTTTAAAAGCTCTAAATGCAGCATTTGGCCAATTCAGTGCCAGGTAATTGAACTGGAACCAGAAATAAGAAAAAGGCACATTTTGATGTCAGCATTATGGTTTGGGCCAGCTAAACCATCAATGATTACATTGCTGACACCATTTGTTAAAGAAGCTTCATTATTAGAGACTGAAGGCATTGCCTGGCAAGACAGAAAAGGACACAGTCATGTTTCCAAAGTGTTTGTCCTAATTTGTAGCTCTGATTCTGTGGCTTGTCCATTGCTTCGCAACACTAAGCAGTTCAATGGTTTTTACGGCTGTGATTTTTGCTTGCACAGAGGTGGTAGATCGTATTCATACGAACAACCTGTACCCCTACTTAGAAATGAGAGGGATCATTTCAGTCATGCAATGTCAGGAACAAATAATGAACCAGTGTATGGAGTCAAAAGGCCATCTCCTTTAATGCAACTTCAACACTTCCAAATGATAAATGGCTTCATTCCTGACTATCAACACAATGTGTGTCTGGGAATCACTTGCCAACTCTCTACACTGTGGTTTGATTCAACAAACAGAGATTCCCCCTGGTTCATAGGTAAAGAGATTGATGAAGTTGATAGGCGACTTGTAAAAATAAAACCACCTGTTGAGATTACTAGGACACCAAGGTCACTGACTGAACGGATGTTCTGGAAAGCTTCAGAGTGGCGAGCATTTCTCCTTTTCTATTCTCTACCTGTATTGAAAGGCATACTCCCTGCAAGATTTTGGAACCATTTGTTCCTACTGGTGTTTGGCATATATACATTATTGCAGGATACCATTAAGACTGAAAGCATCTTGATAGCGGAGCTAGCTCTAAAACATTTGTCATTGTTTTCCAAAGACTGTATGGGAAGAACAATATGACTTTTAATATCCACTTGCTAACACACATTGCTCAAAGTGTCAAACAATGGGGGCCATTATGGGCTACATCAACCTTTACATTTGAATCCAATATGGGCAGTCTCAAGAAGTATTTTCATGGAACACAGTATGTCCCCTCACAAATTGTCAGAACATTTCTGTTGTGGAGAGAATTGCCAAAAAGGGCTAAGAACACTATCCATCCGGAAAATGAAAAGGTTAAGTCTTTTGTTGAAGAACTTTACTTTAATAAAAGAAAAATAGAAAATTGTAAAATACTAACTGAAAGTGTCAGAGGTTTTGGTCATCCCCTGATACAAAAATGTATTAAAATACCATGTAGGCTTGCCATTGCAAAGTTGTGTGGAAATCTAAGCATCTGCTTCTGGTCTTACAACCGTTTCTTGGTTGACGGAGTTCTGTATCATAGTCAAAACTATGACAGACTAAAAAAGAGATACAACAGTGCTGTATGCTTAAAAGATGGAACATTTTGTTTAATTAATGACTTGGTTATTTTTAAAAAAACATGTTCGCATCAACTTTCTGCTTTTTGTTCATGTGCCAAACTATGTTGTGTTTTAGTTGAGGTACTTGCTAAATCAGACAGGCCTGTGTGTAAAGATTCACAGATCAGTGTTCAAAGTACTTTCATATATGAGGTTAAACACACTGAAACTGTTAATGCTGTCTGGCCTGACATGATTAAAACAAAATGTGTTCTTGTTGAAACGGATGATGCTATGTACATAACACCATTGCCAGATCCTTATGAGAGGGACTAGAACTTGATCAATAAAGTCAAGTCTGTTTCCCTGTTTCTGTGTATGTTATTAAGGCACAAAAAGGTTATGCAATTGAGCATGCATACTATACTGTAACTTAAACTCCAGCACAATATGATCTTGAACATGTAAGTTTATAACACGGGTGATACCTCAAAGCAAACTTGTGTAATGAAAAATGTAAATGTAAGCATGAGTCTGACTTCACCTTATCCTGTACTTGGATCAAGATATTCCAAGTATCAGTACTTTGTGGCAGAAATAAAAGTTATGCTAAAGTACAAGTATAAGCTTCATTATAAGTTTAAGTCTTATTATTACAGTACTTAGTCATAGACTTCTCATTATACTTTTCAGTAGAAGCCAAGTATACTTCACTATACTATTCTTAAGTATATAAAATGTAGTTTATAAAAAGTAAACTTCAAGTATGCAGCCTCATTTTAAGTATAAAATAAGTGTACTCGTAGTACACTTCAATAAACTACTTTTTGCTAATTCTCAGTAATAATTGCTAACTATTACTAGATGTCACTGTTTAATCAACCACTTCACCGAAGGTGGGGGAACTTTGACCTTATTTTGACAGACACTAGTCTGCGCTCAGGTGTTCAAACACAGTGAGACATGCACAGCTTCAAAGCGCGGCGGCTTTCAGAGTCCAACAGCAATCAAAGTTTCAATAAGACATTGGATGCACATACAACTTAAAACACATTGGACTATAAGTGGTGATTCTAAATCGCTCTAAAATCCTACTCTATCCTGCCCAAGCTATTTCTAATAGAAATAAAAACAAAACGGGATTACTTGGTGTCGTCTTCTCTGGAGCAGGGGGAGAGGGGGGAGTTTGTTACACATCCGTAACAAACTCAAAGACGGCCGACCTTCCTCCTCTGGCAAAAGGGGAAAATATGACCATGATTGGTCAAGGTACACACAAAAAAAGGCTTTTTTTCAAAACCATTGCATTGGTTTATGGGAAGTTGAAATAATTACCTCATTCTCTGTCATGTTATTTGAGTGAATTATAAGCAGAGTTTATGTGTCTGACCAGACAAACATGTTTATTTAAATAACAAATATCTTTATTGTGAGAATTAGTGTGGCGGGGGAACGGACTGTCAAACTAATGATTTTATCATCAGCTAGGCTGATAGTATTCAGTTTCAGCACTCAGATTTCCACAGAGTTGTCTGTATGCATACTGCCCACCTCTTTATGCTAATTCCCTGCACCGAAAATAGATTCTGACAAACTCAGCAGCTCCACCGTTTCATTCACAATTGTTTGGTTTAGTTAAGCAACACAGTGCATATATTTGATGAAAAGTACATGTTTATTGATAGTCTGCCTTCCTTTTAAATAATTTATTTTTATGCACATACAGTGCTGTGAAAAAGTATTTTTCCCTTTACAGATTTCTCCTGCTTTTTCTGTTTCGGCCCACTTATGTTTCAGATCATCAAACTAATTCTAATATCAGACAAAGTGGAGCTTTCAAATGGTGATTTTTTATTTACCATAGAAAAAAAAAGCTGACCAAAACAACCTAGTCTGAAAAGGGTTGTTATGAGTCGGAAAAGGGTTATAGAGCAAATTCTAAGCTTTTGGGGCACAAGCTAATCACTGGTGGGCAAAAAGAACACAAAGGCCTGTCTCACATTTGCCAAAAAACATCTTGCTGATACAAACTCATGACAGGGCAATGTGCGTCAAGGACTGAAGCACCTTGCCCTGTCATGAGTTCGAATCTTGACCCCGGAGACCTGTGCTGTATGTCTTCCCCCTCTCTCCACCCCATTTTCTGTCTGCCTGCTTTAGAAAAAAATAACAAAAATAAAGGCCACTAGTGGTGCAAAAAAAATCAAATAAAAAAAACATCTTGCCGATCCTTGCTGATGGTGGTGGTAGTTTGACGGTCTGGGACTGCATTATTGCTTCATGAACTGGATGACTCGTAACTGATAGAACCATTAATTATGTTCTCTTATCCTTCAGGAGAATTGCCAGCCATCAGTACATCAGCGTGACAACAAAGCTATAAAGGTACTATTTTTCCACCACCTTCTGATGTGATTTCCCTTTGACATAGGGGTTTTTAAGTTTGTATTCTGCACAGATGTTTCTGTACACTATGCTGGCTACTTATGGTATTCATTGTATTCCTTTCCTGCCAGTATTTTACACCTGCTGTGAGATGTTGGGTTGTTTCTGGGGCCTCAGCACAGCTGCATCTAGGATCTTTCGCTGTTATGGTAGATCTCGGCATCCGTAGCTCTGGTGCTCAAGGCCTACTCCTGCACTGCCATGTTCAGTGCTTCTGTGCTGTCCTTCAGACCACCATCTCTCACCAACTGGACTGCAATAATGAGAAGACTAACCTTAGTTACGATACATTGCTAAAAATACTGCTTTCTGAAATGTACCTAAGAAACATTAATTCACAAATGCTTTTAGAACAATTTCAAATATTTTAAAAATACCAACTCAAGTTGGCATCAAGAAATTAAAATAGAAGCATTGTTGTAATCAGCAACATACAAGAAGTGTCATCAATCACTTAGACTGCAATAACAATGACACCCAAAGAAATGTAGATAAGGTTGCCAAATTAGGCTGTGATGTGTGCATTCCTGACCACTGTCAAAAATAAAGAAACTGCTCAACTGCTCTGTCTTGGTGCTTGGCCATGTTTGATTGTCTTGTTAACTTGGACTTGTGCAAGCTAGCCTCGAGTTTTTGCAAGGGTCTGAATCATAAATGAAAAAAAAAAAAAGAGACAGGTAACATTTTAAATGGTTCAACATAAAAGACAGATTCTAAACCTAGTGCAGTTTCTTTAGTATAGTCCTACAGTGTCACGGTTTACTTGATATTGGAAAACAAAAACAGAGTTCAGGCGCGCGACCAGGAGGTCGTCCCCAGCAGGCACAGAGTTCAGGCGGGCGAACCGACCTGAACCAAAGACGTGGAGGCCGACAGAAGCGTAGAGACCGTGGCGGCCTGCAACGGGAAACTGCAGGTAGATCAGAAGGCCGACTGAGCAGAGTAGAGGACCTCCCAGAAACTCTGTGGAACTCCGGAGGCGTGGAGCCTGGCGAACCCTCAGAGGCTGAAGCAGAGCCTGGCAAACCCTCAGAGGCTGAAGCAGAGCCTGGCAAACCCTCAGATCTGTGTTCAAAGGCCAGAACAAGGACAAAACGTTCCTTAAACCCCTCAAGAACAGGGTTCAGCTGTGCTTCCTCCTCGAACCCCTCATCGCAGGGTTCAGAAGCCAGAACAAGGACCAGTTTGTCACTGAACCCCTGCAGACTAGGAACAGGAGCTGAGGCGTCGACGAGATCCTCAGTGACGTGAGCAGGAGCTGAGGCGTCAGCAGGACCCTCAGTGACGTGCGAGGAGCTGAGGCGTCGGCCGGACCCTCAGTGACGTGAGCAGGAGCTGAGGCGTCGGCAGGACCCTCAGTGACGTGCGCAAGAGCTGAGGCGTCGGCAAGACCCTCAGTGGCGTGCGCAGGAGCTGAGGCGTCGGCAGACCCTCAGTGACGTGCGCAGGAGCAGGAGCAGGAGCATGAGAGATGTTTCCGCGACAACTAACAGAACAGGTGTGAATATATGGCATGAAAACCAGGTGGAGCAAGGAGACAGATTAACTTGAAGCAGGTGAACTGAATAAACTTAATTAACAGAACAAAAACGTGACTGGAGCAAAACAGAGACCCTTGAACACAAACTAGAAAAACATGAAGCAAAAGCATAACCAGATCCGAAAACCAAACTTGACAAAACATGAACAAGGCAACGAAACAAAAGCATGAGCAGGAAAATAAACAGAAACATGATTCCAAACTTGAACAGTGAAAAACATAAGGAAAAAACCCGAAACCAAAAACCAAACAACCCCAAATCATGACATACAGGGTCTGGTCCAAACCAAATTAGAACTAAACTGTATAGTGACTGTCACTCTGGTGAAACGCAATGTGGGAGTTGATTTATGGTTTTCAATTTAGATGAAGTACACCATTTCCAGAAAAGTAAATGTAATTATGGATTAGACTGTTAAAAACTGAATTTACTAGTGGTCCGACTGCTGATGAACAGAGAGGGATAATGATCATATGTGTAGCCTATAACAAATCAGGAGCGGGATACAATTACCTAAGTTTAGCTAAAAACATCCCACATTAGGAGATCATTTTTAACAGAATATCTCGAGCCATGATTATTAGCACCTCCTTTGTTTATAGTTTGCACAGGCCGCTTTTGCCAGCAGTTTAGAACTAATTCTTCTTCTCTATAATTTCCTAAGCTTGGAGCATACATGTAGAGGGATTTTTGAATATTTCTCTATGTACAATTTAGATCAGGGTTGCCCAAGCCCAGTCCATGAGAGCTACTGTCCCAAAACATTTAGATGCATTCATTCTCCAACACAACTGCATCAAAAAAGGCTCATTACCAGGCCTCTACAGAGCTTAATAACATGCTGAATAGGTTTACCCATGTGTTTTGGATTATTATTCTAATGGAGGACCACATTATGACTCATTCTCGTTATTTTCAGTAGAGTAAACCAGATGTTTATTAAAACGGCTGTTATTTAAAAGACTTCACAAAGCTTTGCATCATAACAAGGTCTGCCGATCATTTGGGCAGAGAAACAAAACATCACACATCCTCTACTATGCTTATCTATCATATGTAATATTCTTTGTTTATGCGTGACCCAACTGAAGTGTTTTTATTTGACAAAAGTTCTGTTTTAGTTTCTTCTGACTAAAGCACACTGTCCCAGTAGCCAACTCAATACAGTTTCTTTTCTGGCAATCCTCTAAGACCACTGGCTGGTATGTAAATGTCTGTCATTTACACTTGCTTGATTGATTAACAGCTGTTTATTTAGAACATGAGAAGCCATAGAAGTTAATGTATATCTCTCCAATATTAACCAAATCAAAAAAGTAATATGAAGAGGTTTCATCTTATTCAACCATATCTCTTACAGCAAGATGCTACTGCTTGCTGCAATTCTATTACAGTGAGCTTTCGAGATTTTTACCTTCTTTTTCATCTTGCTCACAGTGTGTGGTGGCAAGATAAATATAAGTCCTTATTCAGCCTAGTAGCCAGTGGCTAAGAGAATTGGGTCAGTGTGCTATGTAATTTATACTGCAGAGAAACAAGAAACCACACATTACTAGAGATCCTAGACATTCTGATGAACTTGAAAGACATAAAATAGAAATAAAACATGCTTCAGTTACTCTGATTTTGATAAGGGGTGCCCTATAAGTGAGACAGTGGGGATTTCGGGACAAATAATGTTTATGTACTTGTATTAAAACTTGTATTTCTCTGCAGAGAAAGATGATACTACCACTGTAATCTACTGCAATAAAATAAATGAGTTTTGAAACTTTTCACGCAATCCTACCAGGTGTATCAATAAGTGTCACTGACACTCTACAAAAATAGCAAAACAGCAAACAAATGTTAAACCTTATTGATTAACAAGACATCAAAAGTAAAATCATATGAGTAGAATATTGTTTCATCTTGTTGAATGGCAATGAGAAATTATCTGTTGACCACCCCCAAGCCCCCCCTCCCCAATCTGGTGAGACCACAACTGCAACTTAAATGAGACAATTCAAGTTTGGTTTTAATATTTTCTAAAGGAAATTCAGAGGAACTAAAACAAGGACAGGAAAAAAAATCATTCTATTATGAGTAAATTATCTAGTCTCATTTTCTTTCTCTCTTTCTCTAGTTCCCCTTCCAACCATTTTATACTACTGCTAAGGAAATCTTATTAGGAACATTTCAACAGGGCCTACAAACGACTCTTCACATGATCCCCGCCCCATTTCCTCTGTTAGATGGTGTTCCCATATGGATAGTTGGAAGAAGGAGCGGAGTTAGAAGCATATACTTTCCTTCTCACCTTACCCACCCATATAATCAAATAAGAACAGTTTTGTGCCTGCATAAAACAGGCACGCAAGAAAAAAAAAAAAGAATATAGATTGGCTATAGTTCTAATTCTATAATATTTATGAAAAGAAAAAAACACACTAACACAGATGTACTTTTAAACAGCAGATCGATATTTTTATCACGGTAAGATGTGCAACAATCAGTGCAGTGTAAATACATGGTTAAAAATCTACTTTCCTAACATGAACAATTCTTTCTACATTATTGACTTTTCTCAGAGCTACTGCATCAGTCAGCAGCTGCAATTTAAAGATACTCAAACACACTCACATGCACACAAATTGTGTCTTTCTATCTTTACAGGTACTTGCATTGACTTCCATTCATTTTCTAATATTAATTTCTAAGGTCTAACCCAGACCCTAACCCTAAAACTAACATAAACTCAGTTCACACCGTAGTCCTAAACCTAACCCCTAACCCAAAAATACCACGTTTTCTTATGGGGCCCAGGTCTTTGGCCCCATACGGAGCAATTGGTCCTCACAACATAGTAAATGTTGGAGAAACAAGCATTACACTGTAACAAATGCTAAAATTCAGACACACACACACAAACAAACACATAACCACTCATGTATAAACAGTCAATGCATGTTGTGCTGGCACACTAATTAGGTTCCATGACATGTTAATGTCTTTCTCCTCTACGAGAGAATTGATTACCATGCATCTTTCTTTTCATCATAGGGGATCAATGAAACTCTCCATACACAAACCATGCTTCCAACACTGGATGAACAATTATAGCAGTCCAGCTTGTGGGTTGATTTTAGTAACACTTATAAATACGCTTTTTAAGATATATTTCAAGACCATGGGCCTCAAGACATCCATGAGTTTCCTACTCAAACATGCTTACATTGTAAAAGCTGTGTTGTTGTGATTATGCATATGAATATATTATTTAATGTTTAATATTAATACTTTAATATTTTATTAAATAATATTTCGGTATGTTAAGGGCTGTTTTGTGAATACCAGCCCAATAAGGTGGTGGTATTAGGACAAAATTGAAAGGGATGAGCCAAGCCCTGGCATTTTTGAACAGCAAAACTCTGTACACACACAGAATAAATTTACACAATTTCTTAAAATACAAGAATTATAAACAAAAATCCATCAACTCAAAGTCAAAGATATTTCAATCAACAAACTATTTGCTATGCTAAAACAACCCAATTAAACAACCATGCAGAATGAAATAATAAGGAAGAGTAATGGGCTATGTACAATATAAACAAGTTGATCAAAGATGGTTGAAAACCATGACCAAAAGAGTGATGCAATATTACCATACAATGTTATTTATGTTTGAGAACCAAGCATTATCTTGAAGAATCTGTAATAATTGGTATACCTTTAAACAACCATTCACAATCAACTTTCTGGATGACCAATTCTCAATAGTGTTTAATTAGCTGCCTTTAGTTATTAAATAATACATTTTAATTCCTAGATTGGAAACTAACAACCTTTCTGGATAAATGATCTTCAGCTGACTCAAAGTAGGCAACCACGTGTTCTTAGCCGTTAGCAGTTGGAGCAAACAAAATAAACTTATAGCTGGTTACTAAAATCAACACTCGTACTCGTACTCGTCGTCTTCCGCTTATCCGGGACCGGGTCGCGGGGGCAGCAGACTCAGCAGAGACGCCCAGACGTCCCTCTCTCCAGACACCTCCTCCAGTTCCTCCAGGGGGAGCCCAAGGCGTTCCCAGGCCAGCCGAGAGACATAGTCCCTCCAGCGTGTCCTGGGCCGTGTCCTGGGCCTCCTCCCGGTGGGACGTGCCTGGAACACCTCCCGAGGAAGGCGTCCAGGAGGCATCCGGTATAGATGCCCGAGCCACCTCAACTGGCTCCTCTCAATGTGGAGGAGCAGCGGCTGTACTACGAGCCCCTCCCGGATGGCCGAGCTCCTCACCCTATCTCTAAGGGAGTGTCCGGCCACCCCACGGAGGAAGCTCATTTCAGCCGCTTGTATCCGGGATCTCGTTCTTTCAGTCATGACACAAAGTTCATGGCCATAGGTGAGGGTAGGAACGTAGACCGACCGGTAAATTGAGAGCTTTGCTTTTCGGCTCAGCTCTCTCTTCACCACAACGGACCGGCACAGCGCCCCCATTACTGTGGCAGCCGCACCGATCCGTCTGTCGATCTCCCGCTCCATTCTTCCCTCACTCGTGAACAAGACCCCCGAGATACTTAAACTCCTCCACTTGAGGCAGGAACTCCCCTCCAACCTGAAGAGGACAAGCCACCCTTTTCCGGTCGAGTACCATGGCCTCGGACTTGGAGGAGCTGATCCTCATCCCAGCCGCTTCACACTCGGCTGCGAACTGCCACAGCGATGTAGGTCTTGGCTAGAGGGGGCCAGCAGGACCACGTCATCCGCAAAAAGAAGAGACGAAATCCACTGGTCCCCAAACCAGACCCCCTCCGGCCCTTGGCTGCGTCTAGAAATCCTGTCCATAAAAGTTATGAACAGGACCGGTGACAAAGGACAGCCCTGCCGGAGTCCAACATGCACCGGGAACAGGTCCGACTTAGTTCCGGCAATGCGGACCAAACTCTTGCTCCGCTTGTACAGAGACCGGATGGCCCCTAATAAAGGGCCCCCCGATTCCATACTCCTGGAGCACCCCCCTCAGGGCACTACGATGGACACAGTGGAATGCCTTCTCCAGGTCCACAAAACACATGTGAACCGGTTGGGAAAACTCCCATGAACCCTCGAGCACCCTGTAGAGGGTATAGAGCTGGTCCAGTGTTCCACGGCGGGGACGAAAACCACACTGCTCCTCCTGAAGCTGAGGTTCGACTATCGGTCGGACTCTCCTCTCCCATACCCTAGCGTAGGCCTTACCAGGGAGGCTGAGGAGTGTGATCCCCCTGTAGTTGGAACACACCCTCCGGTCCCCCTTCTTATAAAGGGGGACCACCACCCCAGTCTGCCAGTCCAGAGGCACTGTCCCCGACCACCACGCAATGTTGAAGAGGCGTGTCAACCATGACAGCCCTACAACATCCAGAGACTTGAGGTACTCAGGGCGGATCTCATCCACCCCCGAAGCCTTGCCACCGTGGAGCTTTTTAACCACCTCGGTGACTTCAGCCTGGGTGATGAAAGAGTCCAACCCCGAGTCCCCAGCCTCTGTTTCCACCACGGAATGCGTGATGGCAGGATTGAGGAGATCCTCGAAGTACTCCTTCCACCACCCGATAATGTCCTCAGTCGAGGTCAGTAGTCTCCCGCCCCCACTATAAACAGTGTTGGCGAAGCACTGCTTCCCCCTCCTCAGGCGCCGGACGGTTTGCCAGAATCGCTTCGAGGCCAACCGGTAGTCCTTCTCCATGGCCTCACCGAAGTCCTCCCAGGCCCGAGTTTTTGCCTCTGCCACAGCCCGGGCCGCAGCACGCTTGGCCTCACGGTACCCGTCAGCCGCCTCAGGAGTCCCACAAGCCAACCACAGCCGATAGGACTCCTTCTTCAGCTTGACAGCATCCCTTACTGCCGGTGTCCACCACCGGGTTCTGGGATTCCCGCCGCGACAGGCACCGCAGACCTTACGGCCGCAGCTACGGGCAGCAGCATCGACAATAGATGCGGAGAACATGGTCCACTTGGACTCTATGTCTCCAACATCCCCCGGGATCTAGTCGAAGCTCTCCCGGAGGTGGGAGTTGAATACATCCCTGGCCGAGGGCTCCGCCAGGCGTTCCCAGCAGACCCTCACTATGCGCTCGGGCCTGCCAAGTCTGTTCGGCTTTCTCCTCCTCCAGCGGATCCAACTCACCACCAGGTGGTGATCAGTGGACAGCTCAACCCTTCTCTTCACTCGAGTGTCCAAAACATGCGGCCAAAGGTCTGATGATACGACAACAAAGTCGATCATCGACCTCCTGCCTAGGGTGTCCTGGGGCCAAGTGCACTGATGGACACCCTTATGTTTGAACATGGTGTTCGTTATGGACAATCCGTGACTAGCACAGATGTCCAATAACAAAACACCACTCGGATTCAGATCGGGGAGGCCATTCCTCCCGATCACGCCTCTCCAGGTGTCACTATCGCTCCCCACGTGGGCGTTGAAGTCCCTCAGCAGAATAATGGAGTCCCCGGGAGGGGCACTATCCAGCACCCCCGACAGGGACGCCAAGAAGGCCGGATACTCTGCACTACCACTCGGCCCATAGGCTTAAATGATAGTCAGAGACCTCTCCCCAACCCGAAGGCGCAGGGATACGACCCTCTCATCCACTGGGGTAAACCCCAACAGGAGACGGCTGAGCTGGGGGGCAACAAGCAAACCCACACCAGCCCGCCGCCTCTCCCCGTGGGCCACTCCAGAGTAGAAGAGAGTTCAACCCCTCTCAAGGAGATGGGTTCCAGAGCCCACGCTGTGCGTGGAGGCGAGCCCGACTATTTCTAGTCGATATCTCTCGTCCTCCCGCTCAAGCTCAGGCTCCTTCCCCCCCAGCGAGGTGACATTCCACGACCCTAGAGCCAGCCTAAGCATCCGGGGATCGGGCCGCTGAGGTCTCCACCTTCGTCCGCCACACAATCCTCTTTGCACCGGTCCCTCACGGTTCCCCCTGCAGGTGGTGGGCCCACTGGGGGATGGCTTCGCGTCTCTCATTCGGGCTTGGCCCGGCCGGGTCCCGCGAGGACAACCCGGCCACCAGGCGCTCTCCGACGAGTCCCGACCCTAGGCCTGGCTCCAGTGTGAGACCCCGGTTCCGCCGTACCGGGCTACGTCACGTGCCTCGATATTTTGTTCTTCATGAGGGATTCTTGAACCACTCTTTGTCTGACCCATCACCTAGAGCCTGTTGGCCATGGGAGACCCTACCAAGGGCATTTAGGCCCCAGACAATATAGCCTCTAGGATTATTTGAGCACTCAAACCCCTCCACCACGTTAAGGTGGCGGTTCAACGAGGGGTGGAATCAACACATACTTTTAAAATACCACTAATAAAAAGGTTGAAATGCATAAGCGTGGACAGCCTGTGTGGACAGCCACCCGCTCTGTGTTTAAAATCCACCCTTTAAATAAAGTTTATCTTAACTTTAAAAAACAAAAAACACACAGAACACATCCTTAGCTGAGTGCTAGTCTGCTAAACAAACATTGTGATTATTTAACTCTAAACTAATGTTCTCTGCCCAAACACTACCTCTTAGGTGAACCGTGCTGAGGAGAAGTTGTCTGGGGTGACGAAGTTGAGGAAAGCATTCACGGTGAACAGAGGGTTAACTTGCAGCTATCCTCCATAGCTGTGGGCTGAACTGCACGCAGAGCGGCATGCTGTTTTGCGGTACCCTTGTCCTTCCTTCAGATCGGGAAAATCGCTCCACTCTGCTGGGAACTCTCTGGAACACAGTAGACCTCAGAAAGAAAAGTCAAGCCATGCTTGCACCTTAATTACCCCCGTTCATGAATGAATACCAGATATACAAACAGCAATTCATTCCTATTTAACTTAGTGCACATGATCGCGTGATTGTATGACACTTGGATCTAGTTTGAAAAGTTATGTCTGTTTGCCAGCAAAGAGACATTAGCGCGTGGTGTGTGTCTCTCCTTCTAGCTCCGCAGAGGACCTGCGTGGAGAGGTCCGCCTGTTGGAACGCGGGATTTTTATTCAAACAGTGATGGTAAGTCTGCTGTTACCCTACGTGTTCCTGTTACTGGCTGCGCTAGAACTAGGTTAATGTGATTTATTCTGAAAGTTCCAGAACAGTTCTTACTGGCCTTTAATGTTGTAACCAATGCCTGGGGTCCCAACAGTGTAAACACAAAATGTATACACTGTACTCTATGAAGGATTTTGCATTGTATGAATTGTAAACTAGGGTTACTAATCATTTTAAAAGTACTTAAACATGTCTGAGACCAGACGTTTTGGCCAACGTTGGCTGATAAATCTGCCCCCCATTTCATAATAGGAAGGGATATTGATTTATCTATTTTAGACAGTGTATTTTAGACAGTAATATGGGAGGAATTGAGAATAGGGAACTCTAATACATTTGGTGGTGTTTGCAACCCAATGTTATTGAGCCTAAATTTATTTTTATTAGAGATTTAATTTGTCTTTCCTGTGAGATGGTAATGGTGAGTTTTCTTTGCTGTTGCATTTTCTTCTATGTTCAAAAGTTAAAGCGTTTCTTTCCTAAAATGTTTTAAATCATGCCCTGCGATGGACTGGTGACCTATCCAGGGTGTACCCCGCCTCCCGCCCATAGACTGCTGGAGATAGGCACCAGCTTCCCCGTGACCCACTATGGAAGAAGCAGTAGAACATGATTGACCCACTGACTGTTTTAAATCATGTCCTCGATGTTGTGAAAATTTAAAACTTTCCAACACAGCATATATTGGATTCCATCTCAAATTAGGTTTTTAGAATATTTCTAGAGTATGCTTCTATGGTGGCAAGAGCAAGGTATTTTTTCTAGTGGAGGAACAAAAACAAGGTCAAAGGAGAACACACCTATTCATTTGAGAATGTATCATTCTATTGCAAATCCAGTGGACGTGAGACCCATTGCATTTAATAAGTTTACAAAATGTTTATTATTACCTGTGAGCTGCAGACTCACATGCCTGACGCTTCAGTAGTCAACAATGATATCATACAATACGATTTTATTAAACATGGACAGAGCTTGCCTGGCCTCATTTTAAATATTGCAATGGTGTCATAATACCTCCTATTGGAGCTACGATATATTTTTTTCAGGTATTTTAAATATTGCTTTATCTCCTGTGGCAAAAACTATGAGGTAAATAGTTAACTCATAACTTTAATTTGTTGCAAAGCATAAATGGTTGACAATCTTGAAAAAGCCTCAACATTTCATTGAGTACAGTATTCTAAAAGTCATAATCCAGAGGAGTGCTACAGCTTGTCCCAGCCATCAGTGAGATGCTGGGTACACTTTACACAGATCACCAGGTTAAACCTATATTAAGCTTAGTGGAAAAAAATAAAGCAAAATTGAAATTTCTGATGGGTTGTTTTATATGATTGCTAACTGTTGCGGTGAGTGGTGCACATAGGTATTTACGCTGCAGAGAGATGCAAATAAGTGAGTCATTGAGTTTCTTCAGCCTCAGGCATATTTATTAAAGCATTGTAACAAAGCTGCATGTATGCCATTTCACTTACAGTGCCATCTTCTTCAGAGAAAAGAAAACGTAAAATCATGACGTAATAACGTTGTACATGCGCACACCAGGAGTAACATAAAGAACAACAACAGCAGGTGGCAGTATTGGAACATGTGCTGAGTACGAGCGTTCACAATAGACTGGTGATGACAGGCTTGACCTGGTATACGTGAAAAACAGGGTGCGCTCCATAGTGAGAAGGCAGTTTCAGATGGAGTGAGGAAGGACTGAGCACAGTGTCCACCTTAAAGGGCCTAAAAAACGGGGTGCAAGCTTTTTAGAAAAAGCCCTAAGGGGAAAATCTCTAGCTGACAGCCATACCTCCTGACCAGGCTGGTAAACTGGGGCAGGAATCCTCCTCCTATCAGCGTAGCGCTTATTCTGGGCGGAAGTACACTGGAGAGCGGACTTGGTCTGGTCCCAAAACGTTTTACACTGTCGTAAGTAGGTCCAGACAGAGGGAAGGACCCGATCTGGAAAGCTAGTAGGGAGGAGGAAGCCTCAAAAGGAGACAAACCAGTGGCTGCGGAGAGATGACTGTTGTGGGCGAACTCCACCCAAACAAGATGTTTGCTCCAAGAGTTGGGGTTGTCAGTACACAGACAACGTAAAATGTTCTCCATTTCCTGGTTGAGTCTCTCACATTGACCATTAGTTTGAGGGTGGAAACCTGAGGATAACTTGGACCTAGCTCCAAGAGCTGTACAGACACCTCGCCAGACCTGAGAGATAAACTGAGGACCTCTGTCAGAAAGTATCTTTGAGGGAATACCGTGTAGGCGAAAAACAGGATTGATGAGGAGTCTGGCTGCTTCGGCGGCTGAGGGAAGTTTGGTGAGAGCTAAGAGATGGCAAGCCTTAGAAAAACGGTCAATAATGGACAAAATAACTGTCTTGTTCTGAGAGGGAGGAAGACCAGTAACGAAATCTAGGGCTATGTGAGACCAGGGACGGCTAGGTACTGAGAGGGGCTGGAGAAGTCCAGCAGAGGGCCTATAGGAGGACTTATTTCTGGCACATGTAGAACATGCAGACACAAACTCAACCACATCTCGGTTAAGGGTGGGCCACCAAAAATACCTGCGAAGCAGGGCTATGGTTCGACTAGAACCAGGATGTCCAGAAAAACGTGACGAATGTCCCCACAAGATAACCTGAGACCTTAGGTTAGTGGGAACATAAAGGCAACCTGGGGGACCACCACCTGGGTCAGGCTCGATCTGATGGGCCTCTTTAATCGTATCCTCTAATCCCCATGACAAAGTGCCAACTATGCATGAAGGGGGAAGAATAGGGACCGGCTCGGACTTCTCTTTAGAGGGAGAAAATTGTCTAGATAAGGCATTGGGTTTAGTGTTCTTAGCCCCTGGTTGATAAGAAATAGTAAAATTAAAGCGGGGAAAAAACTATGACCAGTGGGATTGTCTTGGATTGAGGCGTCTAGCCTTCCTTATGTATTCTAGATTTTTGTGATCTGTCCATATAACAATGGGTTGAGAGGAGCCTTCGAGCCAATATCTCCATTCCTCTAAGGACAACTTTATGGCGAGAAGCTCTCGATCCCCCACATCATAGTTTCTCTCAGCTGGAGAGAAACATCTGGAGAAAAACGCGCATGGGTGTAGCTTACCATCTACGGGTGAACAATGGACAGAACTGCACCAGTCCCTGTGTCTGAGGCATCCACCTCTAGAAGAAACTGCTTCTTGGGATCAGGGTGACTGAGAACACATGCAGAGGAGAAGCGTTGTTTGAGGTCAGAAAAGGCCTTGTCCGCCTCAGAGGACCAGACGAATGGCTACTTGGTGGAGGTGAGAGCAGTGAGTGGAGAAGCAATGATGCTGTAATCCTGAATGAAACAGCGGTAGAAGTTAGCAAACCCTAAGAAACGTTGCAGCTGTTCCGTAGGGAGATCCGTAGGGAGAGGCCAATCGACCACTGCAGAGATCTTGTTGGGATCCGGATTCACCCGTCCACCCTCAAAAATAAAACCAAGAAAAGTCATAGATGACACATGAAATTGCACTTCTCAGCTTTGACGTACAGACGATTCTCTAGGAGCCTCTGAAGAACAACCTTGACATGAGTGGGGTTCTGAGAAAAAAATCAAAATGTCGTCCAAATCAACAAAAACAAAAACATTAATGAAGTCCCTGAGTACATCATTAACGAGCACCTGAAAACCGCAGGGGCATTAGTAAGTCCAAAAGGCACAACTAAATATTCAAAATGTCCCACTGGAGTCTTGAAGGTGGTTTTCCATTCATCAGCCTGTCTTATTCGGACAAGGTGGTATGCATTACGTAAATCCACCTTTGTGAAAATCTTGGCTCCCTGAACTGATTCAAAAGCTGAAGATAGCAAGGGTAATGAATATTTGTTCTTTATGGTGATATCATTCAGGGTTTGGTAGTTTATGCATGGTCTAAGTGTCCCATCCTTCTTGGATACAAAAAACCCCCCAGCTCCCATGGGTGACGATGACGGACGAATTATACCAGCCTTGAGGGAGTCATGAATGTATTTCTCCATAGATTTGCGTTTGGGCCCAGACAAACAAAAATGGTGGCTGGAAGGTAATGGGGCGCCTGGAAAAAGATCAATTGCACAATCATAAGGGCGATGAGGGGGTAGAGATAGATAGGGCCAGATCCTTGCTAAAAACCCTCTTTAGGTGGTGGTAATCAGATGGTATGTTAGATAGATCAGGTAAAGTATTAGGATCTATGGAGTCTGAGACTGCGGGGACGGCTGAACGAAGACAGGTTGCATGCCAGCAATCACTCCAGGCTTCAATACGGGATTCTGACCAGTTTATGTGAGGGTTGTGAGCCCTCAACCACGAATGACCTAGAACCAGATCGGTCTCCTTAGTAGGGAACAACAAGAGAGAAATTGTCTCATGGTGATTTCTGGAAGTAACTAGTTCAAGGGGTTTGGTACTCTGAGAGATTGAACTTAAAGACTCTCCATCAAGATAAGTTACACTGATGGGATCCCCTAAGGTATAAACCGATAGTTTGAACTTATGGACTAGTCCTGGGTTAATTAAGTTTTGTTTTGAACCTGAATCAATAAGAGCGGTAAGCAGAATCTGTTCCCTAATATAACAAAGAAAAGTCTTAATAAGAAAACGAGGGGTGTCAGATCTCGGGTTAATGCCCACTAGTGCCCCCTGGATCACTGGCGGGGTGGCTCTTTTAGGCGGATCGGGCAAGCGAAACGAAAGTGACCAACAGCGCCACAATACAAACACTGACCAGCCCTTAGCCGTTTATTCATTTCTTCTAAGGTTAGATGAGCTCTCCCTATTTGCATGGGCTCAGGAGGAGAGCTACTGTCAGACCTGGATCTTGCAGGTACAACCATGCTAGTAGCTCGCAATTCGGAGGAACGATCGAGACCTCTGATCCTAATTCTCTCATGTAAGCGATTATCGATGCGAATAGCGAGATTTATGAGCTCCTCTAATGACTTTGTCACGGTAAGTATGCTCATCTGTAAGGTTCTCATTAAGAGCGTTAATTAAAGCAGGAGAATTCCATCCTGATTCTGCTGCTAAAGTCCGAAATTCAATAGCCATGACAGCCACAGGTCTACTGCCTTGTTTTAAACTCCATAATCTTTTGGCTGCCTCCTCATTCTGTTGTCCGGGTGAAAAAGTTTGTTTAAATAAGAATAAGAAATCATAATAGGTGTATTGGTATATTGATTTCTTGTCAATTATGGCTTCTGCCCACTTTAGGGCCTGATCCCTGAGTAAACCAATGATATAGGAAATATTACATCGTCGAGGCAATCTATGAAAAATAAGAGAACATTGGAGTAAGAAACCCTTACTCTTGTCTAGATTCCCCAAAAAAGGTTCAGGAGGAGGGAAAGTTAACTCACGACCCACGGAACAATCCTGGAGAGAAGGCAAAACAGAAGGGACAGGATTAGGTGGTGGAGCATAAAGTCGTGCTAACAAACCGTGCAACTGAGTAGCCATAGAATCAAACGATTGTTGTAAAAGACTTTGTTGCTGGGAAAGAGTCCTAAGTACTCTTTCATGCTGACCTAACAACCCGCCTTGATGTGAAACGTCTCCACGTAATAGTGTGTCAGAGTCATTCTGGTCAGCCCGTTCTGTCATAATGCTGGTTTAGACTCTGATACCACACAACCATGAGAGGCAAAGAGAAAGTTTTGAAACTGTTTATTTTCAAACAGTAGATGTGAGGATGAACGGGAACCAGGAACTGGGTAAGCGGGTCAATACTGGAGTTATTGAGTGAGAGGCTGAGTAAGGAGGTAGGAGAATAAGTCCTTCGCCACAGCGTCTGTGGTTGGCAGGCAGTGAGCCGACTAGTTCCTGTGATCTCCAGTTAGAGAGCTGTCCTTTTTTCCGCACGGAAAAAACTCCGCTGCGACTTGAGGTGAACGATGGAGGGTGGACAGGCAGGTGAATATTCCTCTGAGTTGGGTCTGACGGTTCTCCTTGAGAGGATGGGTTTGGAGGTAGAGAGCAAGAACCATGAGTCTGAAGGCGTCGCGTTTCTGGGTTCCCACTCTTCTTAAGACACGACTCGGGGATAAGCAGGCACAGGTTACTCCATGAGAACCCCGACTGGGCAAGATCACTAGGTGAACACAACGGGCTGACGCCTTCCCTTGGTTATCCACTCCTTAAAAACCCAGCTGATTGCTGTCAGAATGAGGAACACCTGTGCAGGAGCACCTGCCTGTCACACCCTAAGGAAAAGAAAGGAAAAAGCAAAAAACACAGCAAGGCCCAGCATAGCACATAACCTGCACACAGACACTGTAGAAGCTGTCAGTTAGATAATATTTAGGCCATGATCCAGCGGTGGAAAACACAATTTCACAGGTTTTATAAACAAAATTGCCAAAGAGCACTACAACCATTTTTCACATAATCTTGTATTATTCTGCCAATGCAAAATGTAAACCCATAATTTATTGTAAAAAAGCATTGCAGCATTACACTGTGACAGAGGACTTTAAACTAAATTGAGCCAGAAGGATTCTTGCCAACTTCACAAGAGCATCCTGGAGCACACTTGACTCTCTGAGCACCTGCAGATTTACAAGATGAGATGAGATGAGGGCAGAGTTGGGCAGAATAACTAAAAGAGGAGAGGAAATTGTAGGTAAAGTGGAGTCAGGAGATGGTGAAAGCCTTGTGAAGCCATTAAAACGAGAGCCAAAGAAAAGAGATGAGACCGCTGTAAAAATGAGAATTGGAATGTTATGTTATCAACAAAACAGTTCAAGTAATTTAATTTTACTCACAATATTTATTAGTTTAAATTCATAACAATGGGACAAAATTTACTTTTCTTGGTTTTAATAAACATCTACAACTGAAAATATAGGTTTTACCTGCTTGTAAATAATGAAAAAACAAAAAAGTTAAATGGCTGATAACCTGTATAGGTCATAGAGTACTTCTTGCTTGTTGACTGCTGGGATAGGCTTCAGCCAATATTATTGTTGGTTGCACATTTGCACCTTAATAAATAAGAATTTCCATGAATAGTTAATTTTTTTAGCAATTCTAAAACTGAAACTGTAAAAAAATATATTTTTAATACCAAAATGTAATGTTATAGTCATATTATGGCCTTCACATTTATTGAAAAGACTGCTAGATTTGACCAACATGCAGCCAATGACACCCTGTACAACAAGGGTAAGCCACAAAAAGGTCATTGCTGAAGAACTGGGCTGTTTACAGAGTGCTGTCTCCAAGCATCTTAATAAAAAGCTGTGTGGGATAGATAAAGGAGAACAAGCAACAATGATAATTGCAGATCTTTGAAGGTTGTGAAAAAAAGCTAACTCGAGAGCTTAAAGGAGATGCAAAAGGTGTGGACTGAGGCCAGAAGAGATGGGCGACAAATGATAGAAATCCAGATTTCTACTTCCAACAGGACTGAGCACCTGCACAGACTCCCATAAGTACCAAGATCTAGTTTATTGACCATGGTCTCACTGTGCTTGACTGGCTGAGAATCTCACCAAGAGGAATATGGGTGACACCAGAAACATCACTGCAGATGTGTTAAGGACTGCAATTAAAGCAGTGAGTGTTCTGATTTGTCGGTGATTGGGTTTTGGGTTCTTTTCTGATTATGTTCTTCAAGTTGTGTTTTGGATCTTGTTTTTGATCATATATTTATGTTCTTTTATAGCTAAGTTTCTTATGTTTGATTTTGTCCTTGTATTCCTGTTGTAGTTCCAGTCATGTTTTGTGTTCACTCCTGCCACAGCCTGTAATCAGCTTCATCTGGTCTACCTGTTTCAGGTCAATCAGTTCTGTTTTCACCTGTGTCTTGCTCGTATATATTCTGCTGTTCTGTTTACTCCTCGTGGAAACATTCTCACTGATGTGCCAAAGACGGTCCATGTCCTCACCTGTTTGCCAGACCTACTTCTGCTACCTGCTTGAGTTTTTCCTTTAATTAAATTATTTGCTACTCAACGCGCCATGCTGCTTCCTGCCTGTCTGCATTCTGGGGTCCACTCAGAACACCATATCCTGACAGCCTGGGCTTTTATTGCCAGTGCCAAAGGCTGACCGCTCCCATACCACACCACACTGATGCAGTAATTCATGCAATAAGAACTCAAACCAAGTAGAGTTCAGATATTGCCCAGTGGACACCCTTTTCAGTAGGCCTACATTTTCTGGGGTGGGAACCCCAGTGAATGATGCTAAACACAAGTTGGTCTGGTCTTGATTATCTTCAGAAATCTAAAAATAACTTTTCAAAGCATATAATCATAGTAATAATTTCAAGATATCAAAACAGTTTCACAATGCTTTGTGTAGCGTTTTTTATTTATTTATTTGGTTTGATTAGTCAATTTGCCATTTTTGTACAGTATGTGGAAACTAGTGACAGTTGCACAATTCACAATTGTTAATAGTGATGCAATTGTGTCTCTATATTGGACAGAAAGTGATCCAAATATCCTAAATGTTTAGATCAAAGAACTCATGACAAAAATGTATGGCAAACACTGTTTAAAACAAATCAGTTATGCATTGTAATAAACATTGATTAGGATTAACTATTCTTAATAATGCCTTAAGTTCAAGAATTAACAAATTCTTAAACTTAAGCAGTTTGCTTCTCCAGTTAAATAATCAGAGGATGTGCTCCAGACAGATTTTTTTTTTTTCAGATTGGTATGTAATCTTCTGTATTGGTGTCTTCCAGAATGGGAGATCGTGTTTCTTTTTAGAATCTCAGATCTTGGAATAAGAACAAACTTTGCATATTAATTAGAGCATGAATAAGGAGAAAATACTGCCAGCTCAGCAATTTGTGTGGACAAAGCCTTGTTTAATCCCTGCTCTATGACACTAGATGGATCTGTTTAAGGGATTCTGTGCATGCAGCCTTTGTGAAAAGGTGCCAGCTGTGTGAAAAAGTGATTGCATAGCAATGCCAGTTGCTGTACAAACAAATTATTATGCACCATTTTCTAGGTGTGTCCGTTAAACATTAAAGTCTTTATATGCATGTCAAACAGTGTGCACACTGTTCTTTAGAAAGTGCATGCATGCACATTATTGTGCTAGCTGTTAATCTGCATAGCTTTAAGTACAATTAAATTTTTTTTAATTAGTAATATAAAAATCAAGCACAAGAGACTGAATAAGAAGAATAGCCCTGTGCTATTCACAAAGTCCTGTCTCACATTTGACAAAAAAACATCTAGCATCTTTAAAAAAAAGACCAAACATGGTGGTGGTAGTGTGATGATCTGGGGCTGTTTTGTTGCTTCAGGAACTGGATGACTCGTTATAACTGATGAAAGCATGAATTATATTCGGTTATCCCTAAGACGAATTGCCAGAAGAATAAAATAAAGAAATCTGTAAGGGGTAAAAGCATTAGTGTGAAGGTTCAATTAGCAGGGTAAGAGCACAGTTTTGCTCAAAATATTGAAATGCACACAACATTATGGGTGGCATACCAGAGTTCAAAAGAGGTCAAATTGTTGGTGCATGTCTTGCTGGCGCATCTGTGACCAAGACAGCAAGTCTTTGTGATATATCAAGAGCCATGGTATCCAGGGTAATGTCAGCATACCACCAAGAAGGACAAACCACAGGATCCAACAGGATTAACGGTGGACGCAAGAGGAAGCTGTCTGAAAGGGATGTTCCGGTGCTAACCCGGACTGTATCCAAGAAACATAAAACCACGGCTGCCCAAATCACGGCAGAATTAAATGTGCACCTCAACTCTCCTGTTTCCACCAGAACTGTCCGTCGGGAGCTCCACAGGGTCAATATACACAGCCGGCCGGGCTGCTATAGCCAAACCTTTGGTCACTCATACCAATGCCAAACGTCGGTTTCAATGGTGCAAGGAGCGCAAATCTTGGGCTGTGGACAATGTGAAACATGTATTGTTCTCTGATGAGTCCACCTTTACTGTTTTCCCTACATCCGGGAGAGTTACGGTGTGGAGAAGCCCCAAAGAAGCGTACCACCCAGACTGTTGCATGCCCAGAGCGAAGCATGTGGGTGGATCAGTGATGGTTTGGGCTGCCATATCATGGCATTCCCTTGGCCCAATACTTGTGCTAGATGGGCACGTCACTGCCAAGGACTACCGAACCATTCTTGAGGACCACGTGCATCCAATGGTTCAAACATTGTATCCTGAAGGCGGTGCCGTGTATCAGGATGACAATGCACCAATACACACAGCAAGACTGGTGAAAGATTGGTTTGATGAACATGAAAGTGAAGTTGAACATCTCCCATGATCTGCACAGTCACCAGATCTAAATATTATTGAGCCACTTTGGGGTGTTTTGGAGGAGCGAGTCAGGAAACGTTTTCCTCCACCAGTATCACGTAGTGACCTGGCCACTATCCTGCAAGAAGAATGGCTTAAAATCCCTCTGACCACTGTGCAGGACTTGTATATGTCATTCCCAAGACGAATTGACGCTGTATTGGCCGCAAAAGGAGGCCCAACACCATACTAATAAATTATTGTGGTCTAAAACCAGGTATTTCAGTTTCATTGTCCAACCCCTGTATATATATATATATATATATATATATATATATATATATATATACACACTGCTCAAAAAAATAAATGGAACACTTAAACAACACAATATAACTCCATGTAAATCAAAGTTCTGTGAAATCAAATTGTCCACTTAGGAAGCAACACTGATTGACAATCAATTTCACATGCTATTGTGCAAATGGAATAAACACCAGGGGGAAATCTTTGGCGATTAGCAAGACACACTCAATAAAGGAGTGGTTCTGCAGGTGGGGACCACAGACCACAGAACTCTCAGTACCTATGCTTTCTGAGTGATGTTTTGGTCACTTTTGAATGTTGGTGGTGCTTTCACACTCGTGGTAGCATGAGACGGACTCTACAACCCACACAAGTGGCTCAGGTAGTGCAGCTCATCCAGGATGGCACATCAATGCGAGCTGTGGCAAGAAGGTTTGCTGTATCTGTCAGCGTAGTGTCCAGAGCCTGGAGCAGCAGGACCGCTACCTCTGCCTTTGTGCAAGGAGGAACAGGAGGAGCACTGCCAGAGCCCTGCAAAATGACCTCCAGCAGGCTACAAATGTGCATGTCTCTACACAAACGGTTAGAAACCGACTCCATGAGGATGGCATGAGGGCCCGACATCCACAAATAGGGGTTGTGCTCACAGCCCAACACCGTGCAAGACTCTTGGCATTTGCCAGAGAACACCAGGATTGGCAGGACTGGCGCCCTGTGCTCTTCACAGATGAAAGCAGGTTCACACTGCACATGTGACAGGCGTGACAGAGTCTGGAGACACCGTGGAGAGTGATCTGCTGCCTGCAACATCCTTCAGCATGACCGGTTTGGCAGTGGGTCAGTAATGGTGTGGGGTGGCATTTCTTTGGAGGGCCGCATGTGCTCGCCAGATGTAGCCTGACTGCCATTAGGTACCGTGATGAGATCCTCAGACCCCTTGTGAGACCATATGCTGGTGTGGTTGGCCCTGGCCCCCAGTTCCTGCAAGATGAAGACACTGAAGCTATGGACTGGCCCGCCCGTTCCCAGACCTGAATCCGATTGAGCACATCTGGGACATCATGTCTCGCTCCATCCACCTACGTCACGTTGCACCACAGACTGTCCAGGAGTTGGTGGATGCTTTAATCCAGGTCTGGGAGGAGATCCCTCAGGAGACCATCTGTTGTCTCATCAGGAGCATGTCCAGGCGTTGTAGTGAGGTCATACAGGCACGTGGAGGCCACACACAAGACTGAGCCTCATTTTGACTTGTTTTAAGGACATTATCAAAGTTGGATCGGCCTGTAGTGTGTTTTTCCACTTTAATCCAGGCCTCCATTGGTTAATAAATTTGATTTCCATTGATGATTTTTGTGTGATTTTGTTGTCAGCACATTCAACTTTGTACAGAACAAAGTATTCAATGAGAATATTTATTTCATTCAGATCTAGGAGTGTTCCCTTTATTTTTTTGAGCAGTGTATATATATATATATATATATATATATATATATATAAAGTACTTCTCAAAATATTAGCATATTGTGATAAAGTTCATTATTTTTCATAATGTCATGATGAAAATGTAACATTCATTTATTCATATATTTTAGATTCATTACACACTAACTGAAATATTTCAGGTCTTTTATTGTCTTAATATGGATTATTTTGGCATACAGCTCATGAAAACCCAAAATTCCTATCTCACAAAATTAGCATATCATTAAAAGGGTCTCTAAACGAGCTATGAACCTAATCATCTGAATCAACGAGTTAACTCTAAACACCTGCAAAAGATTCCTGAGGCCTTTAAAACTCCCAGCCTGGTTCATCACTCAAAACCCCAATCATGGGTAAGACTGTCAACCTGACTGCTGTCCAGAAGGCCATTATTTACACCCTCAAGCAAGAGGGTAAGACACAGAAAGAAATTTCTGAACAAATAGGCTGTTCCCAGAGTGTTGTATCAAGGCACTTCAGTGGGAAGTCTGTGGGAAGGAAAAGGTGTGGCAGAAAACGCTGCACAACGAGAAGAGGTGACCGGACCCTGAGGAAGATTGTGGAGAAGGGCCGATTCCAGACCTTGGGGGACCTGCGGAAGCAGTGGACTGAGTCCGGAGTAGAAACATCCAGAGCCACCGTGCACAGGCGTGTGCAGGAAATGGGCTACAGGTGCCGCATTCCCCAGGTCAAGCCACTTTTGAACCAGAAACAGCGGCAGAAGCGCCTGACCTGGGCTACAGAGAAGCAGCACTGGACTGTTGCTCAGTGGTCCAAAGTACTTTTTTCGGATGAAAGCAAATTCTGCATGTCATTCGGAAATCAAGGTGCCAGAGTCTGGAGGAAGACTGGGGAGAAGGAAATGCCAAAATGCCAGAATCCAGTGTCAAGTACCCACAGTCAGTGATGGTCTGGGGTGCCGTGTCAGCTGCTGGTGTTGGTCCACTGTGTTTTATCAAGGGCAGGGTCAATGCAGCTAGCTATCAGGAGATTTTGGAGCACTTCATGCTTCCATCTGCTGAAAAGCTTTATGGAGAT